>NW_015629561.1:145194-157962 GCF_001515625.1 Sinocyclocheilus rhinocerous
AAGAAGCTGACGTCTGATTTCTTCAAGCGGTCGCATTTACCATGTTTACTATGGTAACATTAATGGCTTGCATCGCTTATAAATATTTCTGCCTTGTATGGTGATCATAATCCACATCGAATCTCAAACATAAGTTATTTCAAACACTCGCTGCTGTCTGAAAGTGAGTTTTGAACTAAAATTATTTGAAAAGTCTTTAATGCTGGTGTTATAGCTGTTAACTTTATGAAATGATCCGCGGCGCAGACGCTCTCCAGACGCGGAGAAACTCCGCCTTTGTTCATAACCACTCCTCTAGCCCCAGCTGGCCCGCTTTGGCCCAAGGTTTTCGTCGGGCCAAAAAACCCGTTGGCCCCAAGGAAGCACCGACGAGGCACGAAGCCCCAGAAGTGACAGTGGAAACGCACGCACGCTTTTGGCCCAACAGGCTAATGATGTTTTGGTGAGCTTTGTGGTATTCACAAACCACATACTGATGATCCGGTTCTCCCCCACGTGAGCACTGAGCAGTGAGCTCTAGGTTTATGCATTATCCTTCTTTTAATGTGGTCTTTCTCCCCTGTTTTTTAGGGGTTTTCAAGTAGGCTGTCCCCTTTTTCCTGCATTTATATATAATTTAATATATAAATGCAATTTTGGCAGATTTTAAGCAATGATAGGCAGTGGGTTGGACATAGTGATGGAGAAGGTAAAAATTTTAAATAATAGAATTAAAATAATATAAAACATAACATAATCAATAAAACAGCCAATGCGACTGGTCATAAGTAATGTTGTTGACCAAATTCACATTGTATGGGGTCTGCTGTACAATGTAAAAAGATTTTTTTTTTTTTTTAATTCTAAATAAAACTAAGATTATTGGAGTACAAGAAAATACTACAGTAGCTCAGCTTTTCTTCTTAAGCATTGCACATTTGATTCATTGTGTTGCCATTTCTTTGTAATTATTTGTGAAATTTACTAGCAAAATTAAGAAAATATAACATAAACAGCTTGATCGATTTTTTCCAGTTTACATGCAACTTCGAATATATCCAAAGCTACTTAATACTTTATTAACAATAGTGACAATCCCCCTGGAGCAACCTGGTGTTGAAAGGGGGAAGATGTTGATGGAAAAGGAATGTAACCTCAGTAACTCCCCAATCCATAAGTCACTCCAAACTAGTTTTAACCAGAAAACCTTATGTTTATAATTCGTATTCATTGCATTCTAGATTCTCTGAATGTTGTAACACCGTTTATGCAACACAAAAGGGATTTATCGTGTGATGTTATAATACTATATAATACAATTAATAAAGCAATAACGTGGGAATAAGTACTTCTTAACCTCTCATAACACAAAATCAAATTTCATAAATCTCTGCTGTGAAAACCCACTGAAACTGTGTAAGTGTTTATGATGTTGGCTGGATCAGTAAACAAGAAATAGATGACTAGATCGTTGCTCAAAGTCATTGAAACCCGTCTCCACAGAAGAGCTAAATGGACACAGAGTCTTGTATATGGCAGATGTGGTGCATGTTAGCATGTTAATATCTTGACCATACCTTACAAGCTTCTTCAGCTCCGCCTTATCAGTGACAGAAAGGGTGCTTAACAAGGCACGTTTATGGCAAGTAACTGCAAATAGTTTGTCTCAGATTAAATTCAGTTAGCTTTAAAGATGTCAGGGTGACAAGCAAAAGTAGCTTAACTATGCAATAAAATGCAAAATCATCAAAGAAATTTCAAAAGCAGTTCAGACAATCTGTCACCATTTAATGCTTTTCAACTTTTGACAAATATGTAGATACTGTAAACCGTTTTTTTTTAATTGTAAAACTGGAGTATATTTTTGGAGTACATTATTGGAGTACATTTTACAATAAGAATAAGAATAAGAATAATACTATTGCAGTTTTTCTACTTCAGACTGTAATGTTTATTCAGTGTGTTCCTTGCTATAACAATATCTATAGTAATAAATAAATATCAAATAGGTGTTAGAAATAAATTTATGAATACATATATTCTTCAGTGTGTTAGAAGTCCCCAACAAATAAATGTACTAAATATATCATTCAGAGTGTTGAAAATGAATGAATATACTACTAAATATATAAGTCAAGGTGTTGGGAAAAAAAAATAAAAATAAATAAATGAAATAAAACAGATTTAATAGCACAACTGCCATGGGTCTAGGGAGTCCTGGAGTATTTAGCCAATAAAGCATGTAGTGATAACAGGTAAGAAGGATAAAGACCCCATAAAAAGTGAATGTTTCCATTACCAGATCTTAAATGGCTGTGTGAAACCACTTGTGTGTGTGAGACCAAATAAAAAATACCAAGGAATAAAAGTGGACATAGCAACTCAACAATCTACAATTATAATGCCAGAATAACTATCAGGGATTACTCAGCAGTTGCCTAAAAGGACAACCAATTGAAGCAATGAAATTTCACAGTCCACAGCTCTCTTCTGTACATTCCACGTCTCACAAAAGTTGCCCCCAGTTATTTAATGGTTTGGCATTCTTACATTGAAATAGTTTGATGGCCATGAATCAAGAAATAAAAATCTATGGGAAAAGGTTCAACAAGAAAGGAAAACAGTGTTCTCAAGTTTCACAAGAGGGAGATTAAATTAAGGCTCTTCAGAGATCGTATCTGACATTAAATGAACCCCATTCTATACATCAATCTACCGTATTAATCGCGCAGAATCAGAAATTGAAAACGGGTTTAAAAATAAAATTTTTGAATGACACGAACAGTCACTTCAACACTTTCCTTAAGCAACAAGCATATGTCAAAGGAGAGCAGCAGACTTACCTTGGCTTTGTGGGCTGTTATGTGTGTGTTCATCTGGCTGACCTGAGCAAATAGAAAGCAATGAAGTCCACATGTAGATTCATTGGATTAGTCTTTTTGTTTTGCGTTTGATCCTAATGAAGATAGCGTCTGCCCCTCCGAAGATCTCTGCAGGCTTCAAGCATCCAGATATTGATGGCTGTCTTGAAACGGATCTGTGTGTGAAACAGTTGAGGCGTGCTACATTGATAGGGTGAATGTTTCTGCCTGAGGCCTATGGTGGACCAGTAAAGGGAGCTGTGATAAAGACCAATAAAGTGAGCTGTGGTAAAGACCTCCTCCTCCTCTTCTCCCCCTGTTGGGCTTTATGAAAAGATCTCTCTCACTTTCTCTTCACTCATATTATTCATAGATCCTTCAATTTTATTGATGAAGGAAGTTTTAGCTCCCTCCAGACCAACAGTGTTGGGAAGGTTACTTTGGAAATGTAATAGGTTACAGATTACAAGTTACCCTATTTAAAATGTAATAGTAGTGTAACTTTTTCAATTACTTTATTAAAGTAATGTAACTGATTACTTTTGATTACTTTTTGATTACTTTTCTACATTTCTAATGAATGTTTATTTGCAACTGTTTACAGTTACATTTATTTTGTAATTAAATTAGTAACGCCGTTACATGTAACTAGTTACTCCCCAACACTGCAGACCAATATAAGACCTCTCAAAAGTTACATTTGGGGATGAGTTTAAAATCCAAATCATCTGCTCATTCTACAAGTTGTAATGATGTTTTAAATGTTTTAAAGTTTCCATTGAGAGTAACTTGCAGATCTTGATCGTAAGTAGTTTTCTTATGAAAGATATATTTGAAGGTATGGTATGTTTTCATCATTTACTCATTCTCATGACACTTCAAACCTTGTATAACTTGCTTTTGTTCATGAGAAACAGTACGTGTTTAGCAGTATAATGAAGGCAAATGACCAGAAATGACAAAAACGAACCATAAAAGCGAAAGCTTCTCAACTCATGCAGCTCAGTCTTGTTGAGGAACATACTGAAAATCCTTCCCTCCGCAATCTTAGCCAGAAATGACAAAAACGAACCATAAAAGCGAAAGCTTCTCAACTCATGCAATAAGTTTTCTGAAGGCATTCAACAGATTTGTGTTGAGTCTTGTTGAGGAACATACTGAAAATCCTTCCCTCCGCAATCTTAATCAGGCTCATTTACATTCATATATGATATCAATATGAAGTTTGACATCAATGACAACAAACAGCATTGGTTCACATGTGTCTCATGACAGATGAATGCTTTAAAGCCCTTTAATGTGCTTTTTGGGTGATACTTTATAATAACTTTCATTTAAAAAATCATTAACAAACATTATATAATGCTCAACAGATCATTAGTTAATATATATTCACATAGCTAGAAATATGTGATAATGTGCTTGTTAATGTTTACTAATAAACTTATTAAACATGACCTAATGATTAACAGATCATTATTTCATGTAAATTAAAATGCTTACAAATGTCATTAAACTTTTAATTCATATGATCATGCACTTTTCGAAATCTACAAATGATTTTAACAGATGTTATACAATGATTAAAAACTTTTGTTAATGCGCAACACTTTTGCTGCTATTGAGGTCTGATATGGGTAAGGTTAGGGACAGGTTTGGTGGTATAGGTAAGTTTACGGGTTGGTTAAGTGGTCAGAAGTGTACAGGGGTCAACTATTAGGGAACACGGTCTAATCTGTTTATAATACATTGTTTTGATAAATGAACAAGTATATATTTTAGCAAGCATTAAGTGAAACTTAAACCACCCTTTACACAAATGTTGTTACAGCAGCTAAAAGTCCAGTGCCCATAAAGGTACTAAATGATTAGTAGACATTTATAAACATTTAGAAATGATGAATAGTTTTCACTTTAGATTGGGTAATGCAAAAACATGAACAAATGATTCATAAATGATTTGGAAAGATGTGTAAATAAGGTGAATTCCGGTCATTTGGGCCACTTTTTTACCATTGAGATGATTGCTCATAAAGGTACTAATGATTAGTTGACGAATAATTTCCCCTTTAGATTGGGTACTGCAAACATGAACAATTAATAAATGCTTTGTTAAAATGTGTAAATAGAAGTCTACACAACAAACACAATTATGTGATCTTAACAGACTGTGATTATGAGTTAATGAATATGTTAACATGATTAGTTTGTGAAGTGCTTAAAATGACTAATTAAGCTATTTTTTTCACAATATTTTTAAATGTAAAAAGAGCATTATAATATATGAACTGAAGTTTAATAACATTTGTTAGCATTTAAAAGTACATTAACAAATAAGCTTTTAATCATTGTATAATTTCGGAATCTAATTTAAAAAGTGCATGATCGTATGAATTGAAAGTATACCCTAGTGAAAAAAAAATATGCTAAGTATACTTGCAGCCAGACTAATTGTCAGTATACTTTAAGTGTGTTAATGATTAGTTAACTTGAAGTGTGCTATTTTGGAACAACTAATTTTGTACTAAGTATATTTTAATTTTAATTAAATTGTAGTAAAGCATAACTTTAAGTGTATTTAGTGTACTTTTATGTGCTAAATTGGAACAACTTCAAGTACACGTAGTACACTTTAAGTATATGCCTATTTACATGCTTGATTAGTGATATTAAAGTGTACTTTTTTTTGTATTACGAGTACATTACAAATTAATTATCCAAGCACTCCACGCTGCCTTTGCTCTAAAAACATTGATTTCAAAAACATATGCAAGTATGAGTTTCAAATTAAAAAACGCGAGGCGCAAATATGAGTCTGAAATGGTAAATAACGTTAGCAAAACAGCCATCATAAATGCTCCTCGAATCGATGTGTTTAACGTTACCGGGGCTTCGGCTGCATTAGTGAACTTAATTAGCATCACATGGATATGCTAGATGAAACTGACGAAGCGGATCATAAATAACGATTAAGAAAAAGTTCAAAGTTATTGTAATATGGTTTAAATAAAGTGAACAGCATTACATTTTTTTTTCTCAGCGAGCAGTGTTCTTTATCATTCCTGTAATAACACGACTCTTTAAAAGAGAAACAACTCTGTTGTACAGTAAAGTGATGGTGACATTTGTAAACATTAATTAATGATCCGTTAAGCATTATAATATTTGTTAATGTTTTCATGAAGCTTTCAATCATTGTAAGCCATCTGTCAAAATCATTTGTAGAATGATTTCGAAAAGTGCACGATCATATGAATAGAAAGTTTAATGACTTTGTAAGCATTTCAATTTACATTAAAGTACGTTAGTAAACATTAATAAGAACATTATCACATATTTCTAGCTATGTGACTATATATTAATTAATGATCTGTTAAGCATTATATAATGTTTGTTAAAGGGTTCATATGGTGCTGCTAAAAAGAACATTATTTGGTGTAATGAAATGTGTTTATGCGGTTTAAGGTTAAAAAACCACATTATTTTCCACATACTGTACATTATTGTTTCTCCTCTATGCCCCGCCTTTCTGAAACGCGTCGATTTTTACAAAGCTCATCGTTCTAAAAAAGCAAGGTGTGTTGTGATTGGCCAGCTATCCAGTGCGTTGTGATTGGCCGACGGATTATAATGACTTGTACTGTCTTTTTATGCGTTACGTTGCATCGCGCTGCGTAAACATAAAACCATGTCTGCATTCGTGATTGGAGAAATTACTAACAACAAGCCCTACTCTACACTGCCCAAAAAACTCGCTTTAAATATATAAAATATAAAAACTCTTTAAATATAAAAAACGTACTTACAGTCTTTGAGTCATTGTAACACTCCAAAGAGAAAGGAAAAATTGAAATCGCATCATATGACCTCTTTAATGATTTATTAATGAAAGTTATTATAAAGTGTTGCCGCTTTTTGTCATGTTTTGGAGCTTGACAACTTCCGTCCCCATTTAATTTTATTTATGGATTATGACAGCATGGATTTTTATCTTGTGTTCCAAGGAACGCTTGAGCAACTTTGAAAAGATGTGAAGATGAGTAAATGGTAACAGAATTTAAAGAAACTCTTCATTGTACTGTCTTCACTCCCTCTGAAGGTGATGAGAGATGTTTGACATATGCCTTATACAGTAGATACTGTTTTTACAATGTTGAAACAACATTCTCCCCAGTTGTGCAAACTCTTTTAGACTATTCATTCGCATATTTGTTGAAGATATTTGAGTTTTAAAAGACTGATTTTTACATTACATAACACATTGAATTATCGTACAAAAATAGAAATCCTGATCATGTGCAATTAATATACAGTATGGCATTATTCATTACAGTACAGATTGGAAGGACCTTTGACTTGTAGAAAGTTCCTTCAGATGAAAGTACCTCAGATATCCAAGACCTTACTCTAATTAAATTGCTTCTAAACTTCACTTCTGTCTCTGCTAGAAATTGGTGTCATTAGTCTCTTGAAATAAGCTGATTCATTCCAATTATACATCATTTAGGTGATCAATGACACATTGTTCTGTTCAGACATCGAGTCTGAAACACAAAAATCCATGAAGGATGAAAAATGTCTGGTGATTTTAAACAGGCAGAGATGCTGGTAAAAATTAGGATTGGAACAGTTAATATTTTTTATGTTTTCTATTTAATACTTCACTGTCTTCCACTGAGCTCTGGATTGTGAAAAGTGTCATTATATTAGTCATTACAGCCACAAATTAAAAAACGATTTACACACACACACAAAGCAAAGCCTTAATTTTCAACCTCATATAAACTTGTTTGTGTACGCCATGACTTACACAAGCTAACTATTCTTGTGCAAGCCATCCAGAACTGACATTTTTAACTAGTCAGAGTTTAACTAGTTATGTAAACTATGATCACAAGTTTCTAGTGAACTATAAGAAAATATACTTAACCCCCCCCCCTTACTCCAGTAATAAGTTAAATTAAATATTAAAGGATAGATTACACTGCTATACTATTACTATTACTATTTCTATTACTATTATACTATTAGTCATATACGGTAAAAACTTAAACCATACATGTTTTAAGGTACAGTAGATATCAAAACGTATATTCAACATGATATATTTAACCCTGTATTTCATTAAAATGTCTAAAGAAGGTAAGGTTAAGAAGGACTTAATGATTTTTTGTTCAAATGCCAACACAATGTTTATAGCTGCTGAGATAACATGTAGTGTCTAGTCCATCTTGACCTTGTCTTCTACTGTCTTCGAAATGGAGTCAATGCAGAATTATAAGTCACATTCTGTGGCAGAGTAAAATATGCATATCTCACATGAATATATTCACACCACAGTAACCATATGCACATGGGTCACATATGTGCCGTCTCTTTCAAGACGGAGAGAGCAAAATCCATTACAGGTCCAAAACGTGTGCTGTCAGTAGATCACTGTTCTTTTCTTCCTTTGGGGCCCAGACCACCCCCCTCCCCATTTTTTTGCTTTGCTTTTAGGTGACCCTGGTTATTTCACATAAGCAAGTAGCAGCTCTAAGTAGACAATGTAAAGCTTTGCTTTTACACATGCTTTTAAAATTTAAGCCAGGTTTGTCAGAGTGACATAATTCTAACAAAACCTAAATGTGTTTTTGTGGACAAGCATTGAGAATCTAATCAAACTTTTCAATGCTTGGACATAAACATGTCACAGATGTTAACATGTCTGTTTTGAGATACTTAGATTAATCTCTGTGATATTTTTCTAATAAAACATTATTTGGCATGTTGCAGAATGTTAACAAAAAGAAAAAGCCTTAAACTATACACATAATTAACATGTGGATTTAAATGTTTTCAAGTTGCCTCGGTAGTAACTGTCCAACATTCTAAGTTAAGATCATTCAAACTCATCTAAGGAACAGCGAACTTTACTGAATTTGTTTTTTCCAGGTACGTCACAACATAC
The DNA here is from genome assembly GCF_001515625.1 of Sinocyclocheilus rhinocerous. Lineage (NCBI taxonomy): Eukaryota > Metazoa > Chordata > Actinopteri > Cypriniformes > Cyprinidae > Sinocyclocheilus > Sinocyclocheilus rhinocerous. The sequence continues at coordinate 153,985 of NW_015629561.1, forward strand.
ATGTAGCTCCTGGATTAGTCCTGTGAGATGCATTTGGCAGCAAATCTTTCCAGGCACCCACCATCCTCTTTTATCCACTAGCTGGATGTTGTTTTCCCTTTGGAGGCTTGAACAAATTCAGTATTTTACTCCATTAAACTCCAGATGTTTCACATGGCCTTCAAAATAACATCTAACTTACTGATTTTAAAGCTTTTAGTTGTTCTTTCCCTCTCTCTGACACACTCTTGCTCCTCTAACCTTATACCATCTGGTTTTCTTTTGACTTATCAAATTTCTGAAGCAGAGGCACATTGTGTCACATGACTTCCCAGCAATGGATGTTTCAGAGACTACTGTAGCACACCGATGTCCTTTGGAGCTGTTTTGGCTTTATAATTGTTTCAGCAAATATTCCATTCATCTTGGAAATTTGGCAACCTCATTAATCTGTTTTCAGGGATTTACTTCATTACCACACTGAGCAATATGTGCTCACATTGTGGTGGTTGTGGTAACTACCCAGATTAATGGTTTGTGCTGCTAGCCCAAAGTTTTACACTGCCCTCTCAGCAGCCCTGGGCTTTTGGGACTGTATGTCCAAAAATATTTTTGCTAACCTCAAACCCTTTTCCCCCACATTGTGCGTAGTAGCGGCAACCACGTGTGGCCCACTACAGTCGTCTATTGCATAGCAGCATTCATTGGTCTCATGAGAGTGGGGCCAGCTCATAAAAATATTGTCAATTTCATTGGCTAGCCAGATCCGCCACTTGGGTCCACAGTCTAGTTCTGCCCTTTTTAAAAACAAATTTTTTATACTTTTATTTTTTTTAAATTTTTTTTTAAATTTCTTATAACATAACTCAGAAATACAAAAAACACATAAAAAAAGGGGAAAAGAAAACAAAATAAATAATGAATTGAACATACAGGTCACCAGAGGCATCACATATAGTTCTTACATCCTTCTTATACAGTTATTTTTATAATAGGGGTTACTTTCCCAATAATATTCCCAATAAAATTTATCCATACTTAGTCTTAGAGAAAAGGTCATTTTCTCCATATCAAACATATCCTTTACAATCACTATCCACTCTTCCATGTGAGGATGGGAGAAGAAGGTGTATTGTCTTGCAGATGGGTGGAGCTCCCTCCATATATCAAACATGCCAGCTGCTTTAAGCATTTTCCTAACATACAGTGTTTCAGAATTAATATTTTTTTATTGGATTTGAAGAGTCTAGGGTAGGATGCAACTGTACATTCCAGTCCCCAGCACAAATAAGAATACCTGATACTTCTGAAGCTATTAAATCAAATATTTTCTTAATAAATATTTTATCCTGTCCTGGTGGTCTATAAACATTAAGTTACTTCCCTAGAGTCAAGGATCCCTTTTACCAAAATGTAACGTCCCTCTTTATCAGCAATTTGGCTTGAAACCTGAAAAGTCACCTTATTCAAAAATTAATATTGCAACTCCTCTAGCATGTCCCTTAGCATAGGATGAATAAAATGTGTTTCTAAATCCTAATCTTTTCAGTTTCTCATGTTGTTTGTACCAGGTGAGTTTTTTGCCAAAAAATTATATGTTGGTTCTCTCTTTTCATCTTTGCTATGAGTTTACCTCGTTTGATAGGATTTTGTAACCCGTTAACATTAAGTGATATTATTCTATATTCTTGCTGCAACATTTATCATCATACACTTTCATACTGTAAGCCCTGGTTGACCTTAACATCGTAACACATTTAACACAGCATCGAAAAATATAAAATGTGCAACCAAAAAAAACTGTAACTTCCATGTTCAAAGTTTCTTCTTAAGTAACTTCTGTTTGGAAAGGAAAATCTTCGATTAACGAAGGGCCTCCCCAGTGCAATCCGATATTATAAATCAGTGCACTTAGTAGAATAATTCTTCCTAGAATTCCCAGACAAAAACGTTATTCATTTATGAATCTGTTAAGCTAAAAACTTAAATCAACCATAATGAAAATAATTTTATCCAAACTCAAGATTCATAGCCTTTGTATGAATATTGTCCTTCTTGTATTAAACTATCATTCTGGTTCTGGTTCAATCTTGGCTATAAGTTATTTTTAACTAATTTTACCCTGAGAAAAAGTCAATCAGTATCACCACTGTCCCGGCGGAAATCCTGGTGTCTTTTCCGCGCTCTCTCTTGATGTGTCTCTCGGCTGTGTCGTGGCCTTGCGCCCGCCGTTTCCCAAGAGATTTTACTCAGCCTTTCCATGGATGCCGATGCGGTGGTATGATCTTCTCTGATGCTGGCCGTTGTCAATCCTTTCTTCTTTAGATCCTCCATCGCCTCTACTGCGCTGTTATAAACAATTGGACCATCTTCGAAAAAAACGCGAAGCTTAGCGGGAGGAGGTGTCTGGAAACGGAGACCCTTTTCTTTGAGTAGTTTCCTGATTGGCGCGAATGCCTTCCTCTTCTTTTGAGTTTCAGCGGGGTAGTCCTGGTCAAAGTACACTCGTTTCCCCTTCAAGTAAACTTCCCTTTTCCTCCAAGCCGAACGAAGCACCAATTCTTTGATTTTATATTCTAGGAAGTAAACCACAATCGATCGGGGATTAGCATTCGGCGGTGGTTTGGGGCCGAGCGCCCTGTGACAGCGTTGTATCCCAAGTTCAGTGTCGGGGAGGGCTAGCTCCATCTTGATGAAACTTTCAATAAACTCCTGTATGTTGTCCCCTTCAGACTCCTCCGAAATTCCATATAGTCGTATATTGTTTCGTTGAGATCTTGTTTCGAGATCTGTCAGTTTTGTTTGCATTTTTTGCTGGATGTCAAGGGTTTGACACAGCACTTCTTTAGCTTCGGTGTTCCATTCTTCCAAATCCGTCACTCTCTGTTCAGCCTCCTCCAATCTACCCATCGTGTCTTTCAAATCTGTGGCGATTTCATTCAGTTTCAGGTTGATGTCTGTTCTGAAATTTGCCAAATCAGTTTTCATGTCTCTGGAAAGATTTTCGTGAAAATTGTTTAACTCCGTTTTTACGTCCGACCGGATAGCTTTAATTTCAGCGTATATAGCGCCGATACTATTTTGAAAGGTATCCTCGGCTTCGTGCTCGCCAGCGTTGTTTTCATTTTCCGCTGTTTGTTTCTTATTTTTCTCGGGTTTTTGGGATGCTTTGCTTCTAGCCTTTCGTTGCTTCTCCCCCTCCATGTTTACTAGTTAATTTCAAAGAGTATAATGAATTAAATTCGGGGAGAATAACACGTTTGTCTGGGAGCTCTCACTCTACGCTGCCACTCACCCCGACGCCATACCGGAAGTCCCCTTTTTGGTTTTTAGCTATTGTTTTTGTCTGGTTTTTGTTATGAAGTTTTGTGTATGGGTCATATTAACCCTCCTTTTTTTCAATTTTTATTTTTTATTATAAATCTGAGCTGCATCTAAATTGGCCACTAGCTCATTATTTACTATATAGTGAATGGCACATAATGCACTATAGGTGAAAAAGAGAAACAACGAGTGAGCAACTTCAGATGCTGATATAATTACCATGTGCCAGAGTGTAAAAATAATTTTATTTTACACCTTGTAAAATGATATTGTTGATTATGATAATAACTTTACTTAAAAACTACACATACCATTTTTTCGATTTTTGTTATTTAATATATATTATGAAGAAAAAAAATTGTTCACATGTTCTCATATTTCATGTCATAGATAGTTAATTCATTATAATAGAATAATAATCTACCAACCATGGTTCAACTACAGGAAATCTTTATAAGATAAATCAGACTACATTTTGAGTACAAAAAAAGATTGAATTGTATAATTCGGACAACACTACTGAATGGCCAGCTCCAATATAGTACACCTATATAGGGAATAGGGAGTGATTTTGATTGTGTCTGTCACCTCAAGTAATTGTGGTGATGTTTGAGTTAGTTAGTGCACATGTACTCTCCGGACAGCCAGGACTTTGGACGTTATCCCTGTGGTGCA
>NW_015629561.1:158823-185447 GCF_001515625.1 Sinocyclocheilus rhinocerous
ATCACCACTGTCCCGGCGGAAATCCTGGTGTCTTTTCCGCGCTCTCTCTTGATGTGTCTCTCGGCTGTGTCGTGGCCTTGCGCCCGCCGTTTCCCAAGAGATTTTACTCAGCCTTTCCATGGATGCCGATGCGGTGGTATGATCTTCTCTGATGCTGGCCGTTGTCAATCCTTTCTTCTTTAGATCCTCCATCGCCTCTACTGCGCTGTTATAAACAATTGGACCATCTTCGAAAAAAACGCGAAGCTTAGCGGGAGGAGGTGTCTGGAAACGGAGACCCTTTTCTTTGAGTAGTTTCCTGATTGGCGCGAATGCCTTCCTCTTCTTTTGAGTTTCAGCGGGGTAGTCCTGGTCAAAGTACACTCGTTTCCCCTTCAAGTAAACTTCCCTTTTCCTCCAAGCCGAACGAAGCACCAATTCTTTGATTTTATATTCTAGGAAGTAAACCACAATCGATCGGGGATTAGCATTCGGCGGTGGTTTGGGGCCGAGCGCCCTGTGACAGCATTGTATACCAAGTGCAGTGTCGGGGAGGGCTAGCTCCGTCTTGATGAAACTTTCAATAAACTCCTGTATGTTGTCCCCTTCAGACTCCTCCGAAATTCCATATAGTCGTATATTGTTTCGTTGAGATCTTGTTTCGAGATCTGTCAGTTTTGTTTGCATTTTTTGCTGGATGTCAAGGGTTTGACACAGCACTTCTTTAGCTTCGGTGTTCCATTCTTCCAAATCCGTCACTCTCTGTTCAGCCTCCTCCAATCTACCCATCGTGTCTTTCAAATCTGTGGCGATTTCGTTCAGTTTCAGGTTGATGTCTGTTCTGAAATTTGCCAAATCAGTTTTCATGTCTCTGGAAAGATTTTCGTGAAAATTGTTTAACTCCGTTTTTACGTCCGACCGGATAGCTTTAATTTCAGCGTATATAGCGCCGATACTATTTTGAAAGGTATCCTCGGCTTCGTGCTCGCCAGCGTTGTTTTCATTTTCCGCTGTTTGTTTCTTATTTTTCTCGGGTTTTTGGGATGCTTTGCTTCTAGCCTTTCGTTGCTTCTCCCCCTCCATGTTTACTAGTTAATTTCAAAGAGTATAATGAATTAAATTCGGGGAGAATAACACGTTTGTCTGGGAGCTCTCACTCTACGCTGCCACTCACCCCGACGCCATACCGGAAGTCCCCTTTTTGGTTTTTAGCTATTGTTTTTGTCTGGTTTTTGTTATGAAGTTTTGTGTATGGGTCATATTAACCCTCCTTTTTTTTCAATTTTTATTTTTTATTATAAATCTGAGCTGCATCTAAATTGGCCACTAGCTCATTATTTACTATATAGTGAATGACACATAATGCACTATAGGTGAAAAAGAGAAACAACGAGTGAGCAACTTCAGATGCTGATATAATTACCATGTGCCAGAGTGTAAAAATAATTTTATTTTACACCTTGTAAAATGATATTGTTGATTATGATAATAACTTTACTTAAAAACTACACATACCATTTTTTCGATTTTTGTTATTTAATATATATTATGAAGAAAAAAAATTGTTCACATGTTCTCATATTTCATGTCATAGATAGTTAATTCATTATAATAGAATAATAATCTACCAACCATGGTTCAACTACAGGAAATCTTTATAAGATAAATCAGACTACATTTTGAGTACAAAAAAAGATTGAATTGTATAATTCGGACAACACTATTGAATGGCCAGCTCCAATATAGTACACCTATATAGGGAATAGGGAGTGATTTTGATTGTGTCTGTCACCTCATGTAATTGTGGTGATGTTTGAGTTAGTTAGTGCACATGTACTCTCCGGACAGCCAGGACTTTGGACGTTATCCCTGTGGTGCAGGAGTCCATTAAACATGCCTTTATGCCGCTAAGTGTATGGGGTCTGGGGCACTGGACCACCTTTTCTCCAAGGCTCTGTGAATTTGGCATCACTCATAAAAATTTTGTTCTGGGCCCCCCCGAATTCAAGCAAGCTACACTTCAACCTGGCAGCAGCTACATCTGCTACATCTGATCATCTGTTTTCCCCGTCTCTTCCTTTAAAAGGTCCACCCCTAGTCTAAAGATTTCTCAGCCTTTTCCTCACACCTAAATGTACTTGAAAGCAGAAACACAACCACAGATTTACCATATACTTGTCTGTACAGGCTTAAGAAGGTCCTTTTCAAGATTCTTCAAGAAAACCCTTGTGTTTTTCCTCAAGAATGTGTGTGAGGCCCTGCATGACAAATATGCTTCATCTTCTGTGGTCATTTTGACCTAAAAACACATTCTTAACATTGAATGAAAAAAGGAAATTCTCTATTTTCTAATTATATGATTATGTTTCTACTCCAAACCGCTGTGAAGATATAATCATTTAAATGTCTGTCATATATATATATATATATATATATATATATACAGTGCCTTGCGAAAATATTCATACCCCTTCATTTTTTTCAAATTTTTTTAAGTTGCTGCCTTATGCTAAACTGCTTTAAATTACTTTTTTCCCACATCAATCTACACTCCATACACCATAATGGTGAAGCAAAAAAAAATTGTCTTTGATCTTTCAAGCTGTTTCATGGTGTTGCATGCTTCAGTCCAAAACAAGTTAAATAAAAAGCACCCATGACAGAGCTTGAGAGGTGAAGAGATGAGGAGAAGAATGGCAGATAATTGCAAAATGCTGATGAGCAAAGCTTGTCGCATTAAACAAAAAAGACTTGAGACTGTAAAGGTGCTTCAGCGAAATATTTAGTTATATTCTATAGAATACTTATGCAATGTACTTATTTCAGTTTTTGTATTTTTAATAAATTTATGAATTTGTGACAATTCTTTTTTTGCTTTGTCAGTATGGTGTATGGAGTGTAGATTGATGTGGAAAAAAAGTAATTTAAAGCAGTTTAACATAAGGCAGCAACATAACAAAATGTGAAAAAAGAAATGGGGTATGAATACTTTCGCAAGGCACTGTATATATATATATATATATATATTTTACAAAATGGCCTCTAATGATTCCAAACTTTACTTGTTTGTTTGTTTTTATTTATTTCATTTTTTTAACAGAGCAATAAACTAAGTAATTAAAGCATCAGCAACAGGTTAAGTAAAAATATTATGTATTTATGATATGGTGCATATATTTAACAATATATTTATGATTTCAGCAATATGCTCTTCTCTAAAGTTTTTAGCAGATCCATCTTTTCATACTTTCGATGAAGTCAAAGTCATTTGGAAATGATTAAGTAACCAAGACTGTCCTTACAAAACTGATTATGTACTGACTGCAGCACATCTGTAGGGGTGAATGGTATATCATTGAAGCAGTTTTAGGTTTCAGATGATCCCAGTCTACTTCCCACTGTGCAAGGATGAAATGCTGAAACAAAATCATCTGAGAATGACCTTTTTATAATGTTCCTCTGTGTAAGACAACAAGAATGGAATTTTGAATTGATTTACCTGAACATAGGGAGACAAACAAAATAATGCCTTTCAATCAGTTCATTATTTTCTGTTAAAATAACAGAGATTTATGGATATGGAGAAAGGAAAGAAAGGCATTTTAAAAATCCCCATATGTTTTGAGATTACTGTAGTCCTTAGGACATCCTTCAAGATTAGATCAACTTAGATTTGTTGACTATGTGAGGAATAATCAGTGACATATGTTTAATTTAATGCAACCATGATGCAGGTGTGCTTTAAAATTTTAATAATTCAATGTCCCAGAGCCAATTATTCTGCATATGCCACATGTACATGTTAGTTTTCATTTCTAAAATATTTTGTAGAACTACTTCCCCACATTGCCATGCTTTGCTTAAAAATAAAAAATAAAAAATATGGGTTCACAATTAAGTGACCTAAGAAATTACCAAATGAATTACATATTACAAATAACAAATTTAGTCAAGTAACTTAAATGTTTATTAGCAATAATAGGAATTAATTTGCCAGTCAGTTTAAATTTTAATTCATTTTTGTAATTATGTGGCCAATAATTTGGGCCTACATAAAATAATTACTATTCAGGCGCAAAGCCTTAACCTTAACAGATATTTGCAAAAACAAAAAACAAAACAAAGTACAGTAAATGGAAAAAAGTTAATGGAATATGTAATGATGATGTAATAATATGACTAGTTATGACTAGTAACTGGCAGAATATTGTTGCCAAATTAAAATATATGAGGTAGACTTATAAAATGAGATTTTATAAGGTTCATAATGTGCCCTTCCATATGTCTCACATTGTCATAAATAGCATTATATAATGCTTTAGTGCTGGGCAACGATTAATCACGATTAATCGCATCCAAAACAAAAGTTTTTATTTACACTGTATTTGTGTGTAGTGTGTATATTTATTATGAATAATAGCTTAACCATTCCACTGTCTGTCAACAATAATACCAAACACTGAGTTGACAGAACTATTAACTCTGCAGGGAGTTGAGTCACTGCGGCTGTTAGAGCCGTGCACACATTGACAGATGCGACCACATACATCTACTCCTGCTGATTAATAAAGTGACGTGACATGTGGCCAAGTATGGTGACCCATACTTGGAATTGATCGGCTGAAAAAAATTGGCTTGTGGGGCGCCAGCCTAGCCTAAACTCTCATTTCATGCTACCAGTGTTAACAAGATTTTCATAATTTGTGAACAAAAAGACAAAAACTTAATGATCAGTCAGTTTTTATGAACTCTTTGAGTCCAAGCAGATGAGATTCTGCAGGAGGATATTACACGACACCTGTCCCTAATTTGGAAGAACATGTGCTCAACAAATGTAGAGCTTCAGTTATGCAAAATTAATCAACATCCTTGGAACATATGTCAACCAGAATCACAAATTTAACAATATTGTGGTATGAACAGGCCACATGAAATGCAGCCAATATTTGTTTAATTGACAAAAACATGGAAGTATGTAAAGTTTATTCCTGTGTACTAATGCTGGGTTATTTACCTTAACATCCGTGGACAACATCTGTGGTATACCGCATTGCTGTGGGGTACCACAAAATCAACTCATTCCTCATTTTGTAAAAAGGAATCAAAAACATGTTTACCGTAATGCACTTCCAGCACACACAAATTGTGTCTTGAATGGGAAGAGAAATGTTTGAGAAGTTTTTACCAAGATATTCATAGATGATGAAAAAGCAACAATATCCATTTTAAAGATGTTAAGAACCACTTCTCAAAAGGTGTTTGATAAGCTGAGGTAAATGTATCCTCCATGTCTCAGCAGCAGTGTGTTCTGGAGGCAGTTCAACAATAGCACAGTAGTCAGCATGTTGGCTTTGGCTCTCAGCAGCGTTTCATGAGAAACCTTAAAACAATCTCTCTCTCTCTCTCTCACACACACACACACACACACACATTACAAATTCACTGGATTAGTGAAGACATCTCACAATGCTTCATACAGAGGGGATGATATTGGGAAAATCCCAAACCTGAACCTCCCCTAAACCAAAGCTTTACACAAACCTGTTTATATCAGTACATTTAAAGGGGACAAAATGGATAATTTGATTCATTTGTATAGTTTCAAATAGTGAGAAGCACTTGAACTGTGGTGCTGTTATAGTTTACTAAACCTAAAACTATTAATAAAGCTGAAATATAATATAAATGTTAGAAGAAAAATGAAAATTAGAAATGTTGCCTTGAGAACTAAATGAAATAAGTTGAAGGATTAAAATGACAAAAACAAAAACTAAAATAAAAATACATTAAATACATTTGATTCATTTGTATAGTTTCAAATAGTGAGAAGCACTTGAACTGTGGTGCTGTTTAGTTTACTAAACCTAAAACTATTAATAAAGCTGAAATATAATATAAATGTTAGAAGAAAAATGAAAATTAGAAATGTTGCCTTGAGAACTAAATGAAATAAGTTGAAGGATTAAAATGACAAAACAAAAACTAAAATAAAAATACATTAAATAGACATTTAAAAACCAAAAAAAATAACAAAAGCATAAAACAAAATTACTAAAACTTACTGTATCTAAAATTTAAAAAAAATTTAATATAAAATGTAAAGCTAATTCAAAATATTAATAAATAAAAGTACTATAAAAAGTATAAAACTAAAATAACTGTTGAACTGTCTTCACAAGTTGTTTCAACATGTTTCACTTTGTTAGAACAAATGTGGATAAATATGAGGACATCTAAGAGGATTCAAAAATTTGTCATCTTACCACCTGTAACCAATCAAATGCTTCTGTTGAGAAATAAACAACAGTTGCGTGACTGCAAAACAGATGTCCGGTCAATAGACTATTGCAGTGCTTTTCAGTGCTTATCATGCTCTGCCACTGCATCACTAAAACAGTCAAAGTGAGACATCTTACACTTCAGTCAATCATGTAAAGTCAACCATATATTAACAGTGTACCATTACTGCAGATTTGTCTCTATATTCGTTGTATATCCCAATTCATAAATCATCTGCGTACCCTCTCACTATTTTAGAGACAGAGAAACTCTGGACTAAAGTATCCCCTCCCTATATGTGTATGAAAATCAAGTGAATTGTTAACATTGTCATGGGTAACAACAACAGACACCATGCTGTGTGCTCAAGAAAATAAACATATGCAGGTCAGTGAAGAAAAACGTGTAAGTACTACATTGTGTTTGGAAAAGCCCTTAATGTGGTAACTGTATACAGTACTTGGTTCATTTTGAGGCTGTCCATTCTTTGCTGTATCAACTCTGAACATGTGGCAAGTTATAAACAGTCAGGGAGTTTCTGTAAACGTGTGTTATGGATGCATATTTAGATGTAATTTAGTAAGCCTACCTAACAGTGAAATGCAGAATGTAGTTTTAGCCTGGTCCTTGTGAACTAATACATGTTTTTGAATGAATCTGTTGAATGAATGATTCACTGAAAAAAAAAAAAAATCACCTACTGGTGAAACCTAGAAAACCATAAAGAATCAGAGAACAAATCTGAATGAAATCAAAAGAGTTATGAATCACAATCACCACCACAGCATGCTATTGTTTAGTGATTTTCTTAGTTAAGAAATAACTTAAAGCATCATTTTTACCAGTTGTAATGGGTGAAGAGTATTTAGGTTCATGTGTCTCTTTTGTTATGTTTTTATGTTCAATGTCATGTTCCCAGGTGTATCTTGTCAAATAATCTTGTAGTCCTAGTCAGTAGAAACAGTTATCTTGTTTGCTTTGCTCTTTTAATATCTTCCCCTTTAATGGTTATTATGTTTTGTTAAAGGGATTGTTCATATGGAAAGGAAAATTTAAATGAATAATTTATTCTCCCTTGTGTCATTCCAAACCATTCTTCATTATGTGGAACACAAAAGAAAATATTTTAAAGAATGTTTTAACTGCCAACTGTCCAAAACAACATATGGACTTTCATTCTATAGCGGAAAAAAACGGACATTTTTTATATACATTATTCATACAGGTTTGGAGGTTAACATGAGGTTTTAACAAGTCAACTTTGTGTGTGTGTGTGTGTGTGTGTGTGTGTGTGTGTGTGTCCAAAACAACATATGGACTTTCATTCTATAGCGGAAAAAACCGGACATTTTTTATATACATTATTCATACAGGTTTGGAGGTTAACATGAGGTTAACATAAGTCAACTTTGTGTGTGTGTGTGTGGTGTGTGTGAATCTCTTTAAGTCACTATCTTGCAGAGTTTATCTCCAAAATTATACACTAAGCACAAAAATAGTTTTTACAGTAGCTTCCTGAATGCTTCTTTTAAAAAGTCAAGGCCAGTTTTCCAACAGTGGCCACATTGAGCTTTCTATAATTTTATACATCCTCCATGGCTTGACTAATGTTATTCAGGTGGCTGATGTAAACTATTTCCCGAAATGCTGTACAATGTGACAAACAGCTCAGCACTCTTGCGCCCCCAGCAGGTGGATATCAAAACATAACTGTCATTATAGTGGAAATCCTTCAGATGAACAGAGAAGAGCACTACTTTTTGTATTCCATCTTATATATAAATTTTTCCCACTATTATATAAGATTTCTATTATTGTATACTGAATGTGGCACTGAATTGTGGCAACAAATATTATTGCATCTGCAATGGTGCTTGAATGAATTCTGAATTCTATAATAAAAATAACTGTAACACTTTCTATGAGGTCCGTATTTATAATACATTATAAGTGTATTCTTAAGGCATTATAATGAATGAATAATGTGTTATAAAAAAAAACTTATAATATGTTGTATCATCTCATAAATAATCATAAGAACAGTTTTAATGTTTTATAATACCTACTTATTTGTGGTTATAGATTTTAAGAGTATGATGATTTACTTAAGGCATTATAATGAATGAATAATGTGTTATAAAAAAAAAACTTATAATATGTTGTATCATCTCATAAATAATCATAAGAACAGTTTTAATGTTTTATAATACCTACTTATTTGTGGTTATAGATTTTAAGAGTATGATGATTTATAACACACAATGAACATGTTGCAACCACTTAAGTTACAATTAATTATATTTCCCATAGTTATAATGTATTATAAGTCTCATATCTTGCCATTGTTTAAGATCTGCACAATAACTTAGTACATCTTTGCTTGACAATGTGTACTTTCAGGCAACGGTATTTCAGTGTTTTCCCTCACATATGTTTGACAAAGGCATCATTTATGCCATTTGTAATGCAGTATATATTGGATACACGAAGCTCATGCACTGATAGATGGCTGCTTTCAAATACTCATGTGTGTTACTTATGTTGCTTTACTTAAAGCAGACAAAGACCACTTATAAGTAATAATAATAATAATAATTGTTTCTCAAACAACCATAAGATCAGATATCAGATCAGATGAATGTGTTCACATTTGCTTTGAACTATTTTTATTGTAATGTCAGTATGGATATTTTGATGGTGCCCTTTAGACAACTGTTGATAAGTAACTTTGCAACTACAGTACATGTCAACTAGCAGTCATTGGAGTATTAGTAGTATGTCTGCTAATACACACACACATTGCATTTTAAAATTTGAAAGTATTGCAACTGAGCTTAAACTAGCTCACAGTAAAATTAACATTAACTTCACAGGAAACACTCAAAAACACTCAACCACTCCTAACCACTCAAAAGATGTAGTTAGTTAACGAGCACCACGAAACCATTTAAAGAGGCACGTTCAGCGGTCTCCGTGTCGGGATAGGAAACAGTCAACAAAGTAAAATGATCTTTAATGTGAAGATCTTAAATAAACAATGTCAAGATATGAGATAATCCATTATAAATTAAGTGGATTTAATATGGTATTCATTGTGTTATAAATAATCATACTCTTAAAAGTAATAACCTCAAATGCGTAAGTATAATAATTGAAGAGTTCAGATGCAAAAGCCTTTAAGTGCCATCTGAAATGTCCTTCTAAAATTAATATTTTTATCAGGCTCCTATGTTTAGGTTCAGTAATTTTACTTTAATGGCAATGTATAGGTCCTTTTCTATGCCATTATAGTGAAATAACTGAACATAAATATAGGAGCCTGATAAAAAAAAAAAAATTTAGATGAAAATTTCTGACGGCGCTTAGAGGCTTTTGCATCTGAACTCTTCAATTGTTGTTATGATTATTTATGAGATGATGCAACATATTATAAGGTTTTTTATAACGCGTTATGCATTAATTATAATGCCTTAAGAATACCCTTAGAATGTATTATAAATTCGGGATTCATAGAAAGTGTTTACACTTACACTTTAAAAACATAAATTATTAATATTCTAAAAACATATTAAAGAGATTCTGAAAATATGCCGATTTTAAAAAAAAGCTTTATAGGTCTCCTAGGCTCATAAAACATACCCTACTGTACATTCAAACAGTGGCTAAATAAAATTCAGACTTTGTTTTCCTTTAGGCGTTGTATCTTAAAACCAATGTTATTCATTGAAAAGCACATCTGAAGGCCTTACTGCATATTTCCCTCTTACTGCAACGTGTATTTCATTATTAGACATGAGAACTGAGAACATTTCAGTAAAAAGAAAAGAGCCAGGCACCACAGGATTGTGGTTTAGCATACTGGTTAGCGGCATGCTTGCACATCAACATCAAGCTGACACTTATCAGAATTTGAAGTAAATCAATACTTTTATTCGACAAGGACATATTAAATTGATAATATAAAGCAAAAGCAAATAAATGCAGGGGTGGGGAGCATACTGTATGACACTTCTTTCAAAAACATTTAAAAACAATTGTTGCAAAAATAAATAATTGTACATGATATACTTGACTTGTCCTCATTAGGAGAGAGTAAAACATTTTTTATATTACTCCTCTCTTGTTAATCAGTACTTCCTCCTGAGTTAGTCATCATCTGTACAAATTTATTTATTTAGCAAAGGAATGTTTGATATCTGAAACACAGTTGCTAATTGAGAAGTGACGCAAGATCTCTTAAAAAAAAAAGGAATGAAGCAGGAGTGTCTGTTTGTGTCTCGTCAGGCAGACGCCAGTAAAAAAAATCAGAGGATGTCAAAGGTCGTCCACTAGGTTTGCTATTGGACATCAGTCTGAGTCAAATCACAAACAGCTGACCTCACTGACCTGCTTAATACAGCATGAAATAACATTAAGTCCATTAGTTTAAATCAGATTTTAAAGGTTGTTCAATCAGAATCAGTTTTGAAGCTTCAGCTAATCAAGTCAAACAATTACGACACATATTTTCTGCTCAGTTCTCATGCACTATTATATTAAGAGGTCTAAAAAGTTTAGGATTGAATAGACTGGAAACCACAAGGGTGAACTGGCCGCTCCCAAAACAATTCAAGATGCTTCCAGGAATCGGAAACTGTCTTCTAGAACAGTGTTTCTCAACCAGGGGTCCGTGGACGTAAGGCCAGGGGGTCTGTATAAAGTATGAATTTTTGTATAAATTTTGTATATTTTGACATGACATGTTCCCATGAAAGAAAAATCCAATATAGCTGATGATATGGCCAAATACTGGACAAGTCAGCTAACTTGAATTATACTTAACTGTATTTGGTCCTCACAAAGACACAAATGATACATAGATGAGACAATTTTGTTCTGGGGGTCCTTGAGGATGGTTCTGAATTGGACTGGGGTCCGGTACGCCAAAAGGTTGAGATTCACTGTTCTAGAACACCAAAACATTATAAAGCATATAGTGGCAAAACTAGGAGCCCTTGCATCTCGCTAGGACACGCATCTGAAAACCACATGAAGATAACAACCTACCAGTAGGGAGTGGTAAATTACCAATCCTGACTGAGTCTAAGACTACACCACTGACAGGGCTGTAGAATTAGTGACAGCTGAGCAAACTGACCTGGTCATCCCCCAGCTGAGCTCCCACCTCTCCCCCTCACCTAACCTGCTCATGTCCTCAGTACGGGGTCAGTTATTCATTGCTTAAACCTCAGAAGAACACAGGGCCAGCTTCTATACCACTGTTGCCCTATAGATCCGTTCTCAGGCCATGGCTGTTCACAGACAACCATCAAAGGTAGGTTTCTTTTTTCCCTTCCTGCTGCGTGAAGACTCCTTGGTAATTAGGAGTTACGTGAATAATTGAACAGGCCCAGGAGAGCTCGGAATATTGATATGTCAGGCTGGAGCTGTTCAGAGTTCATGGGAAGGCGAGGTTAGTGTGGTCCCCTGAACGCACAGAACTAACGACCATGCAGATCTGCATTATAGACTCCATCTGTGTTGATTTAGTATGAAGGAAGATGCATGGTTTGGATTTATTATGTTATATTTGGTAGGTTATTTAGATCCTTTTTGCCAAGCGACTCCAGAGGATTTATTGATAAAAATATATGTGCGGAAAACCCATACTTTAGCTTGCGCACCCTTGACAGCAACTAAAGCAAACAGCCTTCTTTACAAAACTCTTCTGGTTAGGCCACATTCCATATATAAATACAACCGTATAATAGATTAATTTTGCAAACCATGCATTCTGGTTATTATGGATGTCTGGGTAGCCGGAAAGAAATGGCCTTAAAGGTTAAACAAACATCGGTGTGACAGGCATACAGGGCTGTCGACAAAGAGCTCCTGCGGATAGTCATAAAATCCCTGGAAAAAAAATGGGACATTGCCAAAACCACAAAATGAAAGCACAATTTTTCAGCTAATAAGAAAGTTAGAGTATAAAATGGCATAATGTGGATTAACTTGACACTTGGAGTCTCAAATGTGTATCACAAATACACAATGACAAAGTACTGAGTACATCTACACAGATCATTCACTTTGTCTACTATAGATTGTACTGTACCTTGTTTGGACCCTGATGGGCTTCAGTCTAATGGCGCTTTTCCACTGCGTGGTACGACTCGGCTCGTACGGCTCAGTACGGCACGGCACGGTTCGGCTCGGCACGGTTTGCGTTTCCACTGCAGTTCAGTACCGCTTTAGAGTGGGCGGGATTATTCACATGTCGTTATAGTTGCGCCGCCTCTACTACCACGACTCCTAAAAACAACTTTTCCATTCCGCGTAGCCCTATCAAGCTAGGTACTGTACCCAGTGGAAAACCCCCCAAAAGAGAACCGAGCCTTATCGTGCCGTACCATGCAGTGGAAAAGCGCCATAAGTGCCCCTCCAGTTGATTTGGGCCCTGCAGCATATGACCTGGAGAATTATGATGACTCAAACACATGGGATCTAAACACATACTGAGAGACAGATGATTTTGATGACGTGGATGAGGAGGTGAGGGGAGGTTTCAAGAGTTTTGTCAGTTTGTCAATTCTGTCATCATTTATTCAGCATCATGTTGTTGTGTTTAGCAGAACATCAAGTTATTATTTTCTATATAATCAAAGTGAAGGGGGATAAGTGCTATTTCATTCCAAAATCACAAAAACAACAACAAAAATGTAGATCAGTAAAAGATAAGTAAAAAGTTACTTATATATTCCAAGTAGGGTTGGGCAATGAATCCATACTGGTGTTTATATTTATTATATACCATGATATCGATAATTAACTTAACTTTTGAAGACACTGAACTTTATTTCCAGAGCTGCTCTGAGATTAATTCTCACATTACCTTCTCCATCTCACACACAGGTCTTCACAACAATCTGCCAAAATAAAAGTTCAGTTTAACATTAAGAAATTGTGTCAGAAATATATTACTATAGTACGTTTTAATTTATACATTAACATTTTTATGAACTCATTAGACACTATTTCTGATGATAACTTTGTATTTTTTTTTTTTTAAAGAACAACTTTTGAGCCCAGTGACTTCAGTTGTATTAACAAAAAAATTTGAGATATTTCTCCAAAGATATCATCTTGTGTTCATAATGTGTTACTATAAATGTGTTTATGTGTGTTATGTTCTGTGAAGTCATTTTGTCTCTGTTTCTTCTCACTGACTGAGGAAGTGACACTGCCACCCCGTCCGACAACGTCACCTGTCCCTTCCACTCTAGACTTCCATGGTCCGGGCCTGACACAGGCTTAGGTAGATGGATAATTGGTTTGAAAGGGAGGAAAATGTTGTGTTTTCAATTTCAGTTGTAAATATACGCCCTCTAGTGGTGTAAACCGTCATAATATGGTCCTCTCTCCTTCTCTACTGCAGGGATGCCCTCCTGCCTGCTGTGTGTGTGCATCAGCAGCAGTGTGTACTGTGATGACTCAGATCTGACTCAGATTCCCCCTCTCCCCAAAGAAACCATACACTTCTACACTCGGTTCAACAAGATCACAGAGGTCAGGGCCACAGACTTCATCAATCTCAGTAAAACTCAAAGAGACTTTCTTCTTTCTTGCAAATACAAATGTGGTTTTTCAAACACATGCTGTATTACACAAGTTTACATCAGGTCTGAAATGCATAGATAGATAGCTAATGAAGAGTCTATAGCTAGATTTAAGACTTAATGTATTGCACTATGAATCAAACTGAATTAAGAAAACTGCACTTAACGCTGTTCTCAGATCAGCTGAAACGGATCGACCTCAGTGGAAACCAGATAGGTAAAGTGAACGAGGATGCTTTTCGTTCACTGCTTCAGCTTCAGGATCTTATGTTGGCTGACAACAACATCCATGCCCTTCCAGAACTCCCAGCTACCCTCAAGCACATCGACGTTCGCAATAACCAGGAGTTCAGGCATGCATGCAGAGGCCTTTAAGGTACGTAGACAACTGGTAGGATTTTTTAATGTTTCTGAAATAAGTCTCTTATGCTCACCAAAACTGCACTGATCAAAAAGACAGTAAAAACTAATATATATATAGTAAAATATTAGTACAATTAAAATAACTGTCTTCTATATTTCTATATATTCTGTATTATTATATTGTAAAATGCAATTTATTTCTGTGATGGAAAAGCTGAATTTTCAGCATCATTACTCCAGTCTAAGTGTCATGCTTCAGAAATCATTCTAATATGCTGATTTGGTGCTCAAGAAACATTTCTTATTATTATCAGTGTTGAAAACAATTTTGCTGCTTAACATTTTTGTGGAAATTGTGATACATTTTTCAGGATTATTTGAGGGACAGAAAGGTTGAGCATTTCTTTAAAACATTATAAATTATAAATGTCTTTACCGTCACTTGATCAATTTAATCCATCCTTGCTGAATAAAAGTATTCATTTCTCTCTCTCTAAAAAAAAAAATCTTACTGACCACAAACTTTTGAATGGTAATTTTCATTCTGCTTTAAGTGCAAAAATAAATAAATAAATAATTTTTAAAAATGGGGTTTAAAATGGGTTTTAATTACTCTTTTCTAAATTATCTTCAAGTAAAAATATCTAAAAATAAATATTTGAATGAATGAATTTAAAGATGAATATACTTGAGAAGCAACAGTTTTCAGAGAATGTATCTTTAATAATCTCTCTGAAAAAAAAAATACAAAAGCTATCACTGGAGCGGTAACTTTTAAAAAGGAACACCTTTGCACCTTGTGTATCCCTAAAAAGTGTATATTAGTACCTTAAATGTATATGAAGTGTACATATTAGTATGTTTTGAAAGGTCACTACCCCAATGACAGCTTTTGTGCCTTTTTTCCCCTGAGAGTTTACGAGTCAATTTTGTCTGTACTGGCAGATTTTTTTCCCCAGGTTTTTAACTTGTTTACACTTGGAACGAGTGAAAGAAAATAAATAAATAAATAAAACTGATGTAAAACAAAATGTAGTAAAACAAAATTCACTTATATTGAAGATACATTCTCTGAAAACAAATTGTGACATTATGCAGATTTTTATTGATTGATTGATTGATTGATTGTATTTAAATTTGTATCCTTACAAAATAATTACATTTCCACTGACAAATTACAAACAGTGCATGGAGTGAGCTTGATAATCTTATTTTGTTTGTGTTCAATTCCTGTCATGAGTAGGAGATGAAGGAACTTCAGTTCCTGTACCTGTCAAACAACAAATTAGACTACATTCCTGTACCCCTACCTGAGAGAACTACGAGTGCTCCACCTGCAGGTAAAAAACAACTCCTGCTATTCTCCTCACTAGTAACAAGTAATGCCCTAAGATTTAAAGGCAAAATTTTCGTAATAAAATATCCAAAAACCACTTGCACAGTGTGATATATTTCATGCAGTTCTGTACTTACTTATCCCAAAAGTTCCCAAGGATTTGTAAATCCAGAGAAATTCCTATTTTAAATAATGGCTCGTCCCAGTTCATTGTCACCTATCAATGACGTAATATCCACGCTATCGTTTTCCTCTTTTAGAAACTATGGCAACACACGTGTACAAAAAGGCTGCTGTACAGTTCAACTAAATCCATTACGGCTGATGCGAATAAAATGAAAATGAAATGAAAAGTGTTGACTGCAGCATTAAAGGGCACCTATTATGCAAAATCCACTTTTACTTGGTGTTTGGACATAAATGTGTGTTGGCAGTGTGTGAACACAACCACCCTAGAATGATAAAAATCCACCTACTCCTTATTTTTTAAATCCCCATTAAATCAAACCCGTCTCATTAGGCATGCCGTTTTGATTCTCTTAGTATTGTGACGTCACAAACGGGCAGGTAACATCATCAAAGACCCCTCTCACCCCGGACACAACCTGTTTGCACTTCTGCCTTCAGGCAGACGCTACAGATCTCTGTGCACTAGAACATTGATATTTCCCCATTCAAAGAGATAGGAGCTGCACTTGCATGCCCGAGAGACGTTTCAAAGATGGCCGCCGAGTGACATGGCTTGCCTTAAAGGAACTTTGGTTGCTCATCCGTTGTTGCAAATGGGCTGTGAACAGTCTAAATATACATAAATGTATCAAATAACCATTCAGAAACGTCCTGGTTCATTTTTGTGCCGGAGTCTCTCTGTGTCAGACTCCGGTTCAAACATGTACGGCTGAACACCGGTTCTCTTGCTCTCAGTCATGTTGCTATTGCTGTAGGTATGCAAAGCAGAGATGTATACGCCACACCCTCTTCTGAAGACAGGGTGGGAATGTGCAGCTCATTTGCATTTAAAGTGATACACACCAAAACAGCCCTTTTTTAGACATGCCCTAAAAATGTCACTTTCAGCATGTTATAATAAATGATCTGTGTATTTTGAGCTGAAACTTCACAGACACATTCTGGGGAAACCCAAGACCAATATTACATCCTGTAAAAAGGGGAATAATAGGTGCCCTTTAAATTTAGACCTACTTAATGTTACACCATGATTCTTTTCTGCATTTTTACAGTGTTTACAGTGCGAGTCTGTTGAGTTTATGAACGCAGCGGCCAATCAGAGGCATTCAGATGAGTAATCGCTGAAACACAGGAGTTTTGTTGTTCAGTGTGTGTTCACTGACTGAATTTTGGTCTTTCGCGAATCCTCTCATCATAAATAACAAAGTGCAGCTGTACGTATGATGTAAGTAGGAGATTCATTCATCAAACAGTAGATAGACAGCTTTACTGATTATAAGAGGAGTTTTTGAGAGTGCTTAAACTCGCGCTAGACTTAAGTCAGTCATACTGTTCCTTAAATGTTCTTTGCTCGCTTTCGCTGTATAATTTATTCGGTGTTTGAATAACTTTGGAAGGTACAGGTAATAAGAAAAAAAATTAATTACATCCGTGAATAAGATTCGGTGAAAACGACATCTCCCATAGTTCCACTCTCCTTCATAGCGTCATCAAGCTTCACCTTTGTTATTGTTTTGAAATGAGACCTCTAGCGGCAAAAACTTACATATTGTGCCTTTAATGCTACTTCTTTCTCTTTTCCTCCAGAACAACAATATACAGAGCATGAGCCAAGATACCTTCTGCAACACCCAGGACAAAAACTACATACGGAAAGCACTGGAGGACATCAGGATTGATGGCAACCCTGTAGACATCAATCTCTATGCCCAGGCTTATATCTGCTTACCGCGACTACCTATAGGAACTCCAGTCTAGGGCAGTATCCCCCTATTTTCCGCAGTTTGTGTGTGTATATGTGTATTTTCTTAATTTCTAAACTCCTCTGTGACCACAGTAAAATCATATGAAGCAAAAACATCAAGTACTTTAAAATGACACTGTATCAATATCTAGGAAAAGGGTTTTAGTTCTTATTTAGCCAGTCACACTAGGTATGCTGTTCCAAAATCCAATGAGCTACCACAGGCATACTCCTAAATGAAAAGCCACCATAAGTGACCCATTTGGAACAGTCTACATAGGCAGCAACACTGCACAAACAGGAGACACAACTCACAGTTGATTTCAACAGTGTTTGCTGTCAGCATGTTGCTAGGTTAATGAACTGTTAGTCGAATAAAGATATAAATAAATAGCACACACAAATATGTGGTAAAATGGTTGATTCAATAGTCACCTATAAATCAGTTTTACTATTTCAACAAACATGGGCTCATTGGAAAAACGTGCCTCTACCTACAAAACTCCCAAAACATAGATATACATACACATCACTGCAGTTTCTAGCTGAAATGAACTCTAGAGGCAGTAAAACACTAACTGTGTTTACTCCCTTTTACACAAATCATAATTACGGGGCATATTATAAATAGAGACCGTTTGCACGACTCTATGACCTCAGAACGCATTTGCCATAGCACATGATTTGTAAACTAATACATTTAGACGTTTACATCACATAACCAGCTCCATAGGTACAATAGGGCTTTTCTGACAGTAAACTTGCTCAGTTGGTACAGCACTGCACTTGCGATGCGGAGCACTTGGTTTTCAAATGCAATAGACCATTAACCTTTTAGCGCCACCCACCAGTACAATACATACAGCAACCAACAAAATAAAACATTTCCAGATTCACGTTTGTCTTCTGTTTCAGATAAAACTGAACGCATTTTCAGAGGCACTCACTGGACATTGCACTTTGAAAGTGTTGCAACAATGTTGTGAACAAGTGTTGCAAAATGTGCAACGGGCAATATAATATAATTTTGCGGAAATGTATTTTGATTCAACCACCATTTTGGGTGCATTTTTTCCTCTAATGGCATTGTAGTATTTTCTGGGATTGCCTTCTCCATGGAGGATAGCCTATATGTGATGCTGCTTTACAATTTGTCCATAAAATGCCATCTTATAGTGTAATCATGCTACCTACCTTTTGGGACATCCCTCATGTTGTGAGCACACCTACAGTATGATGCCTTAAAATGTCTTTGTAGGCTGATAACTAGGTTTTGAAACAGAGACATTGATCGGTCATGACAAAATTGCAGAGGAAGCCAGAGCAAGAGGATAGCATACAACTACAATTGATTTTCAATTTTCACCACAATGTGGCGCCATTTTCCAGTACTTTCTGTCTGCTGTAGCATATTTCTGCATTTCTATAGACACTCAGATCCATCTGTCAGGTGTTTGTGTCATTTAATCTCAGATTGATGCTAACGGTCTTTGAGAATGCACTGTTCTTTATTAATGATGCAGTACATTTGCTTAATTTGCTCTGTCTGTTTCCCATTCAATAGTTTTCAGGACGTATATACTGTGACAACTCAGCTGCATCTATTTTTAAATCAATTCGTTCATGTACCACTGCAGGTGGTTTCTGAGGTTACTTAGCAACTGTCAAATATTTATAGTTTGACATTTACACATGAGCGCAATGTAAAGATACTCCTAGATTATTTGCACTAGATGTTAAGCACCTGTAAAGACACAACAAATGTAATCCCATGAGCATGAACAGATTTTCACACACCAAAATGTGTGCGCTCATTTTTTCGGCTTTGAAGCTATGCCATAAGCATGATGTCCAATTGGACAAAGTGCCGCGCAGGTCTTCACTGCAAACATCCCACACATATCCATTTATTGACACATTTTGAATGAAGCCCAGATTTCTGTCCAAACACTAAATTAAACACAACAGCAGAAAATTACAGTTTGGCTCTCTTTCATGGCATTGAGATCAACAGCAGTGGTTCTCAAATGACAAAGAGGCAACCTGCCACAATAACAAAATAGTTTATCACAGAAGTAAACAAAACTGTCCTTAAAATCAAACATTGATTTAAGGAGTTCAATACAAGTTAAGGTCAATTTGCAGCATTTTTAGCATAATCTTGATTACCAATAAAAGGACTTGTCCCTCATTTTCTTTAATAAATAAATAAATGCTACAATGGAAGTGAATGGGGCCCAACCAAGATTAAAATACTGTTTTAAAAAAAGGCACAAGATGTAAACTGCATGTATTTACATGATTTCTAGTGTAAAAAATCACTTGACATTTTCTCTGACGTTATATCCAATTTTACAATCTTGTTGGCATGACAGCGTAACTCCTAAAATCCTAAAACAACCATAAATTTGGTGAGAACATTACAGACTCAGTTATTACTAAAGTTTTAAAAGAAGAATTATTGCAAGTGATTTTACAAAATTCTAAGCTTCACATTTCTGCTCCAAATATTGGCACCATTCACTTTTAATTGAAAATGTCTCACTGTGATCCTGATTTTTTAATATAAATTATTGTGATCAAAATTATTCCACAAATGTTCCCAATATTTTCATTTAATATTACCATGAACTGTATAGGCCCAACATGTCATACGCTAAATAATTAAAAATAAAATGAAAAAAAAATAAAATTCTGTTATTCACTCACCCTCGTGTCATTCCAAACATATGACTTTCTTTCTTCTGTGGACCATAAAAGAAGATGCTTTGAAAAATGTCGCAGTGTTTTTCTTTTTCTTTTTTTCTTTTTTGGACCTTCAGTGAAAGTAAATGATAACCGAAACAGTTTGGTTAGCAACATTCTTGAAAATATCTTATTTTATGTTAAAACTGGACAGGACTGTCTTTATAGCATTCAAATGTAGTTATATTTATGGTTTGAGGATGGAGGCATGTTATGCAACCTGTTCATGTTGGCATCTGTGTAATTTGGGTAGCTTCTACCAAGTGAGAAACTTGTGCCCAAATATGCTACTGATTTGTGAACTTTGACGTCAACAACAAAAGATATGGAAACCGTTTCCATTGCATTCAAATCCCCTGCTCTGTCAGAATAAACCCACTACCCATTTTTGGTTCACAGCCCAATAGTTGAAAGCCACTGGTCTGCAAGTTCATAAATGAAAAGAAGAGACAGAGAGCGAGGCTAAACGCTGTTAATCTCCGAGTACGGTCAAGCTTTACGATCGGTACGATTCCTCCTCCTCCTCCACTCCTTTTCTCTGGGCTCCATTCTCCTCCTCGCCCGAATGATCCTCCCATTGTTATTTGCTTTCATGAGGGCTTATATCATCCCTCCTCTCCTCTGTCACATATGACTTTTTTTAACCTCTTCCAGGCAGCCATTGCCAGTGACTCACTTGATGAATAAAGACGAGAGAAAACTCGATCCCTTTCCCTGCGGCTGCAGGAGCATTTACGGTGAGGGAGGGAAGGGGTGTTTGAAGCCCGAACACTACCAGCGACTAATTGGTACATGAAAAGGAGGGGTGTCTGAGATGAGAAAGCAAAGAAATAAAGCTCTTTTGTAAACAATGGTTTTGAAAACACATCGCATTGCTGCAACGAGGGCAAAGTGTGCACCTGCTTTAATGTCACGGATTCTACATTGCCATCTCTCTGTTTCTCTCCTGCTCTGCGCTGGGTCCATGAAGGTGACCTTGCATTCTGCCTGCGCTCATCCATTGATCTCATCACTGAAAGGACCTGCGGGCTTCCCTCCCACATGATTCAGGAGAGGGAGGGGCCAGAGATAGGTACATAAGCTGTGGGGGTGTATTTCAGCCGTGCGTGTGTGTGTGTGTGTGTGTGTTTGTGTAGGTAGTAGGTAAGGAGAGGGGCTAAGACAAGAGGAATGTTTAAAACACGCATCTATCTTCCTTTCAGTCTCCCAGAGCCATCGAATAATTGAGTCGAGCCCCTGCCTGAACAAGACACACACACACATACAAACATACAAATGTTTACTAATGCAAATTGCTAAATAACATGAATTGCTTCACATTATTTGTATTTTCATAAACCAGCCAGGTTTAATATTCAATATACTTAAATGAATTAAAATCATTGTCATTTTATTTCTCAAAAGTATTATTTTTATTATTATTAATAGCTCACTATATATTAACCCAAAGCCCATACAGCTATTATTTTGGTAAAAATACTTTATTTAAAAATTACTGAATAACACTGAGTCAAGTAATTTGCATATTTTTATACTTTGAACATTCACCAAAATGTATAATATATTTTTAGACCTAAATAAATTTGCTTTGACATAAAATACATTTTTATCTGCCAAGTAGAACATTTCTGAAAAGGAAAAAATGAAATGTTTGGGGTAAGTTGTGTAATGTCAAGGGGTAAGCTGAATCATATGGGAATAATTCCCATGTAACTTTTTACATTTTAATTAAAAATATGAATATAAATGTGTGGGTAAACAATTACTAATGTAAATTACTAATTAACAATTTATTAGTAGAGAGAGGATATACTCCTCTCTCTACTATACTGTACTGTACTGTTCTATACTATACTGTACTATACTATTCTGTACTGTACTATACTGTACTGTACTATACTATATTCCACTTGAGTATAGTCAGGGGCGGATTTAGTGAATTGGGGGCCCCAGGCAAAATGTAGGAATGGGGCCCTATACATTTGCACACATTTTCCTTGATTAACCTTGAGGTTTCTTTTTTTGTTGTGATGCTTGCTGCTGCACAATGGTGCCCCATAGTTGTGTCCAATGTTTCAAACGTCAGAAATATAGAATGAGAAAAGTGTGACAAAATATAGCCTATATTGACGAGGAAAATCCACTGATGAGTTACCAGCGTAAACCTGTGTGCAAAGGCTGTCTAGTTCTAAACTTTAAAATACATTTATTTTTAGTTATTTTAACTACAAATTTAAATAAAACTGAAAAAATAATGAAAAGGCAATTATACATTTACATACATTATATCAACCAAAAAAGTAACTGTGTCCTCTACTTGGTTCCTTCTGATAAATGAGTAAGCGGCATTTAAAACAATTATAAACTTATAATACACACCATTTCTCAGTATTTAATTACAGATTCAGATGCATAATATTTTCATCTCCCTCAAGCAGGGTACACAAAAAGCACGTTCAACTCGGAGTCTCGGACGGTTGTCGTGGTAACAAACACCGTAAACAGCAACCGTTCGCGTGTCAGCGCTTAATGCGCATATCCTATATGAAAAGCATTTTAGGGGGCCCTTGGCTTTTGGGGGCCCAAGGCGGTCGCCTACCTTTGCCTAATGGGTAAGTCCACCCCTGAGTATAGTGGAAACTCAGCAACATGTATAAACTATTTTTTAGACCTGGATAAATGTGCTTTCACGTTACCTGCTAACTTTGACATGCAAAAACATTTTTTAAATTAATTGTATTTATTTATTTATTTATTTTTGCATAACAATACTGATCGCTTTTCCTGTGTGCATATGTATACCCAGCTAACAATTTTGGTTTCAAGAATGTTCTGGCAGTGTTAAAAATGAAAACCTAATAAGAATATTGCTAGAATGTTAGGAACTGGTTCCCAAAGAAATATTCAAACAAGAACAATACAATAATGTAAGTTAACCATTCTGAGTTTGCTGGGCACGAAAGGTCCTTCTGAAATATAATGTACAGTTTGCTAGATTAAGGGGACAACATATCACCCCATTCTCCCTACTTCTGAATGATTAAATCAGAGAAGCACACGCCAGCCCTCAAACTCAAATTCAAAATGTCTGAATAATAGACAGCTGGGTCCTAATCAGCGTAAAGACAAAAGAGAGGAGAAGCCATTGAAACTTCAAAGCATTGTTTCTACTGCAGGGTAGTGACGTTTGTGTTGTAGCAGGATAGAGGGAGGAGGAGGAGGGAAAACAAAACAGATGAAAACTAAGAGTATAAGAAATAACAGGGAAAGAGAGCGAGTAAGACTGAACAGAGAGAAATAGCTGTATGGCAGGCAGGAACACTGGGGGGCTGAAGTGGGTGTGCGATCAATAACTGAATGTTCTGCGGACAGAGAGAGAGCGAGAGGAAGAAAGAAAGAAAGAAAGAAAGAAAGAAAAAAGAAAAAGCAGTGAATTAAAGCACACATAGCAGTTCAGTTTAATGTGGGACAGAGATGAAGGAAATCAATTCTGAGGCCATTTTCTTTAAACCGCTCTGTGTTTTATGAGAACACTGTGGTAAATGAAAACACTCATCATTTATACCTGTGTCACTGTACATCCATTATGAATCGGAGCCAAAATGGGTAGACACTGATGTGATTTGGGTCGCAAAAATTAAAAATGACGTAATGCCTCATGTTCATGTGAAAATAAAATGCACAAACAGTGTAAAATTTCACTCACAAAAAAGGGTCAAGTCTGGGACGACAAATACAAACTGCATTCGTGTGGAGACAGCTGTCTCAAAAGTATGGAAACATACGAACAAACGCTGGATACTGCAACTCGCTCTTCCTTTTGTGGTAGAGGTATGCAGTGAACAGAGGCCAACCTTTGAAAAGATACTCACTCCCCTAGAGAGTAATGGGACGGGAAGGCTAGAGAAATGAAGGAGGATAGAGAGCGCCAGATCCAAAAGCATGCTGCCCCCTCACCCCTTCATAGCCAAGTATGGCAACTAGCCATTCTCCTCCACTGTGGAGACATCTGTTTTCAAAGCCACTGATTTGCATAGAGTAAGCATGTTGCTTGGCCATTTAAGGGAAGGTTTTACCCTGCATAAATCCACAAGAGGAGCTGCTTACCATTACACTAAGACAGATGATTAACAATTATCCCAACCTGAAACCTGACAGCATCTTTAAGGTGACTGCATGACCAAGAATATTCCAATATGAATCAGAATTAAATTATTAATCTTGTTCAGGAGAAAGTGTGGGCAGGCGTGGAAGAAGCAAGAGCTAGCAGGATGGTGGGAATGGGACAGCAAGGAGCTTGGACTAAATGGGAAAATGTTCGGCAACGTAAGATCACCTGGGCCAACATCTGGAAAGCAGACTTCCATCGTATCAGGTTCTTAGTCCAAACCGACTACGACTTCCTACCAAGTCCAGCAAACCTCCACGTCTGGGGCAAAAGCTGAAGAGTGCAGGAGGCAGGCCTGGCAAACTCGTTGTGAGCCTCCAGAGGTGGGCTGCAGAGGATTTGCAGGGTGATCACTTTGCAAAGTGTTTACACTACTAGGGATCACCGGGGAGGCAAAGAGAAAGGTGATCAGATCCGCAACTGAAGCCGCAGAGAAAGTCGCTAGGTGGCTTTGGATTAAGAGGGCAGAACTGTGGGCATATGCTGTTGGGACACAGGTCAACCCCAAACTAATCTGACAACTGATCAACCCCGGCTGGGTCGCCTGGGCGAGGGTGTCTGATGTTGAAAGACCCGAAACACCCAGTGACCCTAGGATACATCACTGATGATGTGTCCCAGCGCATCTGCATGATTTATCTTTCATCGGTCATATTCCAATTATGTAAAAGCATTAAACTGATTCCTATAACTAGATTAGCCTTGTTAATTTTAATAATGATAAAGCAGGCTGTACATATATGTATACCATTCTAAATATGTCTAAGTCGAATTATATAAATGCGATTTTTAATTAATTTAATTTAATTTAATTATTAAATTATTGCATTTTTATAGTGGTGGGCTTAAAATGATGACTGATATTATATATAACTATAAAAAGGTTAGTCGCAGTCCTTGATTCTGAGTGGTCAACAGCTGTTTTAAAGCACGACTATGACCGCTTCACCCAACGTTCTGTGTATCACTGCTCAGCACCCTTAGCACCCACCCAAATGTAATAGCCTATATTGATAAACAATTATTTACGTATTTATTATTTATGTATTTTTATGTATTTATGTATTTATTATTTATGTAATGAATTTTGAGCGTTATGTTGCGTCATTCAAATCTAAAAAAAAAAATTACGCCACGCCCTTCCCGCCGTCAAGGAAATTCTTCTCATATGGGAGATACTTTGATGTGTGGAAGCCCACAGTTTCCGAAGTGTGGAGAGAATATTATTAGTTTTCTGTTTCAGGTATGGTACTGTATGTCAATCAATTTACATTGTAATGACACAAACTCGCGCTGTGTATAACAGTACAACAGTTTTAAACGAAAAGACGGAACACAGACGCTTTCTCATGCTGAGAGATAAGCGGATGTATGTGTGTAAGAAAATGTCAAATATGGTGTTGAAAAAGATGACAGCGGATGAGAACTGTTCCTATTCTCTTTTATTTTTAGCTCCATGTAGGATAAGGCATGTTATACCTAGGAACCACTGATAGGCCTATATGTAGCCTATCTCTATTATAGATCAGTGCTAGGAACATTATTTTGCCATGTTACGGTCACTGTCAGGAACTATTTTTAGCGGAAGGATAGCGTTTAATGAATAATGGATGAAGATATCAATACATGCATTTTAATATTTGCATTGTGTGGTGACCGTTTTATAAAAGCAATAAAGGTACTTGAGGCTTTGCGTCGTGCCTAACAACGCCCTTCACCCGTGACTTATTTACAATACACTGCCTCTAGTAGCTTATTGCTTATAATGCATGAAAATGCAAGCAAGCATCAGTAAAACTGTAAAGTTATTCTCGCCTTTTTTTTTCTTCTTAAAATCAGCGAAAAACGTCCTAGCAATGTGCATCGCGACACAGAGGCAGACATTTTGGAAACCATATTAAGGTTTTCTACTTAATGAAGATCATGGATTATCCACCAGGGCGCAGAAGACATGTAAGTAGATTGTAAACAAACGGTTTTTAGGAACATATTTATTATGCTAATGATGTAGAGGCTTTCGAAAGATGTGCATGAAATATGATACATATGGTTTTATAAGGTGATGCCTGAATATGTATTCAGAATATCCACGTAACAGAACATTTATATCAGCAAATGTCCAAAACATTTCGTTCTCGTTCCATTCTGGGTGTTATTAGATACAGACAGTATCAAACTATTAAGAAATACTTTTTTGAATCAAGGAGGAGACTCTTTTTTTTTTTT
>NW_015629561.1:185687-195978 GCF_001515625.1 Sinocyclocheilus rhinocerous
AGTCTCATGAGCTACATTTCACAGTCCATTGCTCCAGTGTATTCAATATTATTATCAAAGACATGAATGAGAGTTAATTCATTTCAATTGCTGTACAGAATCACCAATAAATGGAATGAGCAGGCATCTCCAGTATTTCCAGAATAGCAGGGGAAAAAATCAATATCATAATTACTTGTATAAAGGAATATTCAAGTAGCTGTGGATCATGTAAACGCCATTTTCACAATAAATCAGAAAATGTTGTCCATGCAGTTGTGATTTGTATGTAGGTTGAATTTACATTTTTACATACATGTAATAGCCAAACCCCTTCAAACAGCACTGCTAATCAAATTTCTTTGAACTCAGTAAAAAATACAAGATTTCTGTAAAGTTACATATTATTTTCGGAAGACCTTCAATAAATCTTGAACATCCCTTTCATATGTCCAGAAACAAAATAAATCCTATTGTATTTTGACATATAAACCAAAGATCTGCCCAGGTAGTCCGTCTATGCATGCAATCAAAAAGATTTCTTTGAAAGCACAATGTTTTCTGTACTGTGGCCCAATCATCATCAGACTCACATGATGACAGGAAGGTTTTCAGCAAGCTGTTAGTCTGCCTCCTCCCACCACCTCTTCCTCCTTTAATGTGAGTTTCTCAGAGAATGACACGATCCTCTTTAAACTGTCTTACCTTCAGAAAGGAAAGGTTTATCGTTTCATCGACTTCAGCCAGAGATGTTATCCAGTCTGTGGCTGGAACAAAAAGATCAATGTGATACTATTGGGAAACATCTCTGTTTCTTACTCCTCTCTCTTTTGCTTCTTAATCACTTAAAAAGGACAAAAAAATGTATTCTGGTAATTGGACATTATTAACACATTTCCTGATCAAAAGAACATTAAGCATTGGACACACTATAAATGAATTAGATTTCAGAGCTGTATAACACATCAGTCAGTCAGCCAGCTTAGACATGGTGATAATTTATTTGATAGTGTTGATTAATGCAATTGGATTCCGAATGTGCTGTAGTACCGAATATCCAGGCAAGTGGAAAGTGTCACAGGCAATCACAGACGTGTAGATTTTCAGACCAACTGCGAGTGTGATATTGCTTTTATACAACATTTCAATAAATAAAAAGTTAATATTGAGTAACTTACATTTTAAACACTGTTTTCAGTTACACAATCTGTTTTTGCTCCACTTTCAGAAGCCAAAGCAGAACCGTTGCATCTCAGAGCAAAAGCAGTAGCAGAGTTCAGTCAGTGGGTTTGATTAAAACTGTTGAGTGAATTATTCAGTGTCTCTCTCATTGATTCAATTGATTCGTTCAAAATCTGAATCATTCATTCAAACAATTCCTTAAATGAAAGTCCCATGTCGCCACCTACTGGTGTACCAATGTAACATACAGAAAGAGTCTCAATAAAAAAAAACACCATTAATGAACAGAATTTTTGCATCCCACTGCGCCGTTTTTCCACTGTTTTTCAATGTAAACATGCTATACACAGACGTGTTTGGTTGTTGCTCACATTTTTTGTAACATTTCGTGCATGACATGGAGTTCTAAAAATGCACTGCTCAAGGTAAAAGTAGGTCTCTAGGCCTTGTGTTTTTTTTTTCATTCCACCGCCCTGCGCCTTGTTCTATGTGAAAGATTGCTGTTTACACAAAATGTGTTTTTGCATTCAACTGTGCTGCTTTTCAATTGTTTTTCTATGTAAACATGCGCCTTGCATCTTTTGCAGCATCTCACACATGTTAACATGACATTCTAAAACAATTAAAAAGTAGCTCAAATTAAAAGTAGTAACTTTTAATTTAGTAGTAAGACATTTTCTTCATTTCACTGCCATGTGTCTCACTTTTTTAAATGCAAAAATATGTCAAGAATAGCCGCTATAGAGTTGAAGTGCCTCTCACCCAATCAAATTCGAGCATCAGAACTAACTGTTGCATAGTAAAAATAACACAGATACAGCTACTGAATAGCTAAAGGTGCAGCTTAAAGCTTGATGTATATTTGTGTGTAGACCTACGTAAGCTACAAGATGAGAAGCATGCTCTGTGCATCAATAACTGCTCAGGAATTTGGTTTGTGTTGGCCAGAGGCTAACAGACCGTTTGACAGTTATCGAACAGCAGAAGTTGCTGCTTAAAGCTTTGTGTGTGTGTGTTTTATCAGGGGCCTCTCTTCACTAGTGTTAATTTTGTTAACGAAAACTATGACAAAAAATGTTTGTTGACTAGCTTTTTTCCCATGACTGAAATGGAAAAGGTCAATAAGCGATAACAGTGACTACATCAACACACAATATTGCTGATGATAAAAGACGAGACTAAAATGTATTAAAAAAAAAAAAAAACTATACCAAAGTCTCTTTTAATTTTCGTCGGAAAAAAAAGATACAAAATATTATTGCTGTACATGCTTCTACTACATAGGCTTTCATGTATGTGGTTGCCAGATATAAAGTGTTCAAATCACCAAATCAGAGCTTCTCTATTTTCTGCCCGGTGTTTTGCTTAATTTTTGCAATCTGGCAACCATGCGCACACGCTCGCTCTACATTACGGAAGCGGCGACGATTATCTGAAAACACAGACAAACAAGTAAGCTGAAGTTTAGCGATCTCCATGAGAGATGTTAAATGAAAGTGTCATTCAGCCTGTCCGTGCACTTACTCAACCGCAATTGTTTTAATAGAAAAACAATATTGCAATTTGGAATTATTGGAATAACTATTAGGAATTTCACTGTTAAAATATTTTTTGTTTGTTTTTACCAGTTTTCATAATGTAGAGAGAGGACATATCTGAGTGATATTAATTTATATAATAAATAGCCTACAATAAATCAGAGCAAAAAAATTTGTTTAAATCAGTTTAACCATTATACAGCATGATGAAAAGTTTTCATTGACTAAAACTAGACTAAAATGCTCAGACATTTAGTCGACTAAAACTTGACTAAACAAAAACAGGACAAGGTTGACTAAATATGATAACTAAAAAGTATGACGCATATGACACAGGACTAAGACTAAGACTAAATTAAAAATGGCTGACAAAATTAACACTACTCCTCACCCACCACCAGTGTGTAGCATCCACTTGGATGATGCGATGGCAGCCACAGTACAACGGCGCCAGTGCGCTCACCACACACCAGCTATAGGTGGAGAGAGAGTGATAGAGCCAGTTCAGTGGATTGGGATTATTAGGAGGCAATGATTGACAAGGGCCAGTGGAGGGAATTTGGCCAGGACACCGGGGATACACCCCTACTCTTTACGAGAAGTGCCATGGGATTTTTAAAGACCTCAGAGAGTCAGGACTTCAGTTTAACGTCTCATCCAAAGGACGTGCTTTTTACAGTATAGTGTCCTCACTATACTGGGGCATTATAGGACCCACACAGACCACAGGGTAAGCACCCCCTGATGGTCTCACTAACACCTCCAAGTTTTCCCAGGAGGTTTCCCATCCAGGTACTGACCAGGCTCAACCCTGCTTAGCTTCAGTGGGCTACCAGTCTTGGACTACAGGCTGATATGGCTGTGGCAGCCATGGTGCATGACTGAGCAGGTGAGAGATTGTGATCAAAACAGATTTCTTTAGCACCAGTTTTCATCTCTATGAACCCCATCAGATTTGTTCATAAACTTTCACCTGCTGCTCAACAGAGACAACAAGAAGAGACACTCACACTT
Organism: Sinocyclocheilus rhinocerous; assembly: GCF_001515625.1. Lineage (NCBI taxonomy): Eukaryota > Metazoa > Chordata > Actinopteri > Cypriniformes > Cyprinidae > Sinocyclocheilus > Sinocyclocheilus rhinocerous. The sequence continues at coordinate 189,401 of NW_015629561.1, forward strand.
ACAGATATATTCATGCTTACTAATGACATAATTCATCTAGTGAAAAACACAACAGTTAAATTCTTAATTTGTTCCATTTGTGCTGACCTGAGATGCACCGTCTTAAATGATTGCAAAAAGACTTTAAGCATTTATGTTTTATCAAACATAAAACATGCAACGCTGCGAGCTTTGAAGACTTTTATCTCTTAGTAGTCAGCATCACCAGGCACTTCTTCACTATGAGATGCATTTAATTGAATTCATCTATCCTTCAGCATGGCCACTGAGGAGATGGTCACTGAATAAAACACTGCAGATGGAGGGCTGCTAGCTGCTAAAGCGGGTGACAGAACTGATCCCACAGATGTGACTTCTGGAGGGCTGCCTAGAGGACAGGGAGTCAGAGATGATCACTTCTAATACTCTGTTTTCAGTCGCACCATCAGCACACTGATGTGAAGTGGAAAATAGCTGTAGGTTTTTAATAATGGGTGTGCCTGCACTAGGTTTCTTCCACAAATTGCATGAGTTTAACATGAATGCCTGATAATGACAGTAGAAGCATAATGGCAGTTGTAAGTGTTAAATGATGATTGCATTTCTGTGTTCCATGATTCAGTGATCAATCAAATACTCCAAGCATGTAGTTTCTAATTTTTAACAATGTACTACATCCACAGGTTGCACTTTAAATGGGTGGACTGGAGTAATATTTGCATTTCCTTAAACTCAAAATTACCAAGCCCCTAAGGCAGGTTACAAGATGCTAAGGACCTCTGTATGCCGATTTTTAAAATATAGAAGCTGCTATATTTTCATGTATTTTTCCTAATCATATTGTGTGTGTGTGTGTGTGTGTGTGTGTGTGTGTGTGTTTTAAAGATTGTAACTGCATTAAAGCCAAAACAAATTATTAAAATATTCTGGAAAATGTATAATAAAATATTATTAAATAATAATCTATTTTTTCTTTCCACTATTACAGTACATAATATATGTATTAACTTGAATTTACGTGTTTGCAATTCAATTTGTATTTATTTGCATAGCACTTTTCACAATAAATATGGTTCCAAAGCAGATTTATTCATTAAAGAGGTTAAACTCTGTGTAAATGCTATTTAATTGTTAAGTTAAATACATCTATAAAATAAATCTTTTTTTATATATATATAATTAATTTAAAAAATGCATCTACTGATAAAATGTATACCTCGAATGCTCTGTAATTTACTTTGGATAAAGGCATCTGCCAAATGTAATTTGTTGTAATTTAGTTTTTATTCCAGTGCCATTTTAATCATGCAGATATTTTTGTATTAGCATGTCTACACAAATGCTCCATCTTCAAAGCACATAACAAGATGAAGACACTGTACCACTCGTGTAACCGTAATCATTAATGGGATGGTGCCATTGGTTTATTAGCAAGGCAGCAGCTGGCCTGTAATCCAATAATTACAGTCAGAGGACCTGACAAGGCCATCACTCAACCTCTTAACAGATCTGGCCCATCCATTCCACTTCCCCTGCTTCCCAGTTTGCATTCCCCTGAGCCTAAAGCCACACAGAAGTCTGGGGATTCTCCAGCCAATGTTCTTGAGGCTTCTGAGGTGAAGGGAAATTGCTTAATGGTCCACCAAGTCACGTTAAAGGATTAGGTGAGTTTGAGTTCTATTGGCTTTGGAATTAGATTCTAGCCAGTAAAATAACCATGCATTCCATGCTAATGGAAATGTCCATGCAAAATACACTAGCAATCATGCTGAACATCAGGAAAACAGTACCCTGAATGCTCTCAGTCTCTCTTCTCTACAGTCTCTCTACCGCTACAGTTTCAGCTGTTCTCTGGAGAGGCATGTACACCTGTCAGCCCAAGAGCGATAAAATGGCAAACCAGATAGTTCATGGTTTTCTGACCCAGAATTCCCCTGGCATTTGAGCTGCAGGTTTTCCAGTAACTGTACTAAGGTTGCTTACATCATCTCACTGACAGTACTGCAGTAAATTGAGTACTTTCTGGACCTTTCGTCTAGAGTTGTTTGGGAAAGCAAATGCTAAAGACTCTCCCAAATGTTAGAGAGTAGCTACCTACAAGTAGCAACATTAGCTCAGCTGTTTCCAAAATAGTGTCATCTCAGATGAGCTGTCAATGACCAAATGAGAGTGGCACACCCTCTGCAGACATTTTTTTTTTTCTGTTATCCCAAAATTAATTTGGTCCCTTCTGGTATAGCCCATTTTTCCAGCATTCTTTCACAGTCTGTTTGTAATTAACAGTCTATTTTGTCTCTGCAACACCATTTTGTCTGCCATTCTGTCAACTCTGAGGTAACATATAGCTAGCTAGCATGATAATACATTTTAAGAAAAGTCCTTTAAAATAAGGCATTGTAACAAACGTTCGTAGATCGGGAAGAAGGAGGTGGGAACCGGCGAAAATTTAAACATAAAACTTTAATAACCAAATAAACAAACACAAAACGAAAGTAAAAGCGGCAGCCCCTCACGGACGACTGCTGCATAAAACATAACAAAACATAAATAGTCCAGGCCTGGTCCTCTCTCATCCTTCACTAGTGTCATTGCTCCTCCTTTTATCCTTCCGTAGCTCCTCCGTGGGACTCGAGACCGGTGAGTGGCGCAGGTGTCGCTCATCATCATTTACCCCATCGGCGTCGCTCAGTTCCCACGGCTCTCGGCCCCGCCCCACTCGTCACAGGCATAATGTATCATGTTGTGTTGTGTTTTAGCATTAAAGGAAATATCCGTAAACTTAACGGATAATGTACTGGCAGAAAATGACCAGTGCCTTTTATGTTTTTCTACATTTTTTTTACAGTGCTAAAGCATTAACAACTGCTTGTTCAGGTAGAATTTGTATACAGATTTATTGGTCGTTGGGTTGTCACTATCTGATTTTTTCAGTAGCTGTGCCCTAAATCAAGCTTTGGATTTACAGAATGCAGTCCATGTACACACTGCAGCTAAATTTGGGTGTCAGTTCACTTTTTAGTGCTTAATCTTGTTCTGTACACACACAGTTCTGTAATTTACATGAGTGACAACCGCATTCTACAACCAAATGAACTCCTGAAAAATTCAGGTAGTGACAACTGCATTTACAGAAATTTCTACGCAGTGTGTACAGACCCGAACTAAACAACTAGTTTTTAATGACGTATATTTGAATATGTATCAGAGTTACTTCTGTGGTTTGTTTTTCTTCAAACATTAAAGGGGTCATATGATGCTGCTAAAAAGAACATTATTTTGTGTATTTGGTGTAATGAAATGTGTTTATGCGGTTTAAGGTTCAAAAAACACATTATTTTCCACATATTATGTACATTATTGTTTCTCCTCTATGCCCTTTTAGGTAGGCGTGGTTGACTCTTAACTTTTATAAAGAATATCTTTGAGACTTGAGACTCAAAGGATTTGAGACTTTAGTCTTTGCAACTTTACAGATCTTCTTTATGCACCAAGAGCTTGTAACACTCCAAAGAGAAAGGAAAAATTGAAATCGCATCATATGACCCCTTTAAATTCTTAAGCATCTTTAAGAGGGGAAGAGTTTAATCCAAACTGCCTGTTTAGCCCTATTCGGACGGTAATTGTTTCTAATGTGAACATCTGTAAAAATAAACTTACATGGCACCTCAGTGATAAAACTGATGGATTCGGATGGTGATTTATTCACGGTGGATAAGCGAGTTCTGTGATCCTATGAACCCGAGAACGCGCTGCTAACATGGCCAGTCGCATGGTTGCCTGCTGTAAATAAAATGTCACATGAATGTATTCTTTTTATTCCAAGCATGTTTTATACTATCCTATGTATTATTTAAATCTCCTGGTTAAAAATAGGAAATTAGACGTGCTATAGTTGTAAATAATTATACTCGATATAGTTATGTATATAATTGTATATAATATATATTTTAAAATTGTATTGCATACCTGTTGTCACCATGATAATGACTCATTTCAAATGTTTACGTGCTTTTTCTTCTCTTTCTTATTTTGTTCCTAACAGCTCCCACTCGTGGTGGAGCAGTTGTGAAATATTGTACTTGTAAATACTTTCCAGCATTTCAGTAATAAATATGCATGCAAATTACAGCAAAGTGCAACAGTTACCGTACGGTGTATGGCAGTGGTCAAAAATAATTTAAATGGTGAATTTTGAATCAATTTCCTCTTGTAAGCTCAGAAATGTGGACGTCAATTAAATTACTGCACGACCTTGGTGTTTGTCAAAAAACAGTAGGGTGGTGGGAGAAAAAAATATCACAGACTAACCCCTGTAAATGTTGAAAATGGCTTACGTCCTCGTGAGAAATAATTACCATTTGAATAGGGCTTTTTAGTCTGTAAATCCTCAGGGGAAATAAATGTCATTGTTCTATCAAAGAATGTGTTTATTTAGATGTTGCCACAAAATCATTCTTTTTAGAAGCAGTACATTATAATTGTGCATTTATTTATTTTCATTATGTACTCACCCCCATGTCATTCCAAACCCGAATGACTTTGCAACACAAAATGAGAAATTTTGCAAAATCTAGATTTAGCCAAATCTGAAAATTAGAACAACATGAGGGTGAATAAATGATAACAGAATTTCTCATTTCTGAATTATCCCAAATGTTCTTTTATTACAAAACAGCATTCAAAATATATATTATATACAAAACAACTATTCCTGGCCAATCATCAGCAATATTTTCCCCTTACCCCACTCTACTACTAACCTCAGCCACTGGGCAACAGGGGTCAGCAGTGAGCAGGCGTGAGAGCGCATCGTTCATCAACATTCTAACAGAGTGTTTCGTAAATAAGCAATCCACGGAGCACTGTCTGTCGGGGCTGTCTGGCCACGTCCTCCTGGAGTTAAACTGACATGGTGTCTGGAAAGCTGTCACACATGAGGCCCTTCCTACAGGCGTGACTCCTGACTGCTGAGTGAGACAAAGAGATACAAAGTGACAAACTAGCCTGGCAGATTCCACAGTTAGCTCTCTCTTCATATTGCAGCAGTTATGTCTAATGAATACATTAACATGATATTGCCATTGTCTTTCTTAAGCATTATTCGGATTAGTGTTCTAAAATGATGTTGTAGCAAATTAGCTCAAAAGGCAAATATTTATAATTAATTATAACAAGTTATGATTAATTATAAATATTTGCCTTTTGAGCTAATTTGCTATACGGTTTAACATAGATGTCATTTTATATGCAGATTTGGTTAAGATTGGGATCGATAAAATTAAATTTGAGGTGTTGTCTGGTGGCTGTTACGGAAGGTCATGTACTCTAAATGTGTGTGTTTATGTGATTAATTATACAATTATAATATTATCATTAAGTAATTAATTAATCTGAGGATCATACTTGATTCTGCTACTAGCTTCAAGTTATATACCATCAAACTCTCCTGGTTGATTTAATTTATTTTTATGTTGAATAAGATGCCAGCAGTGGGACAACCGTTTCAGTTACATGGATGAGTGGACTGATACTCATCAGCATCGGCAAGGATGACAGCAAAACATTTGACTGCTTAATTTGCCAATCAGAATAGATTATTCCAGAGAGCAGGAATAATAGAGTGCATTAGTGCCCACCCACTTTTTAGTAGCATTGATTCCTGAAGTATTTTTACATTAATTTTACCCACAGGGTTTTAAAAAAAACCTTCCTTAAAGTGTTATAGCCTAAGCCCTGAACAAAACCAACCAGCCACGAGGTGAATCAAGAAAAGCAAAAAAGTATTTGAAAATTGAATAAATACACAAAGGTACAAGACTGTGAACTTACTGTAAGCTTAATGAGGGAAAGAACTACAATCCCATGAAGCATTGCAAATTACATAATCAAATTAAAAACATCAAGAAATACAAAACTATTCAAAGTTGTTGATACATTGATATCTAACAACATATTTTAAGTTTATTGCAAAATTGTATATATATATATATATATATATATACTACGGGGCCGTTGAATGCGTGAATCTGATTGGCTGATGAACATTCTAAGGTGTGCAATTATTTTCAGGGAAACGCACAGCGAACATAGTTCCAGGCAGCTCTGGACCGCATTACATGTCCATATCACTTCGCCAAATGATTTCTGTTATTTCAAAGGTCTTACAACAGCACAATAACCAAAACCCACAACAACACTGGCCAGACAAATAAATATAGTAAGCAATATGATAAAAACGACAGATCATTTCCATGTTTTGCCACATAATTACGTTTTATTATTTAAGCACATACTCTATCTCTCCCGCTCTCTCTCTCTCACAGACATAACTTACAGTACAGAAACATACACGTGCTAACGTTGTTATCGCTACTCTGGCGATTTTATTTTAAAAGTTACATGATATTTCTCACAAGCGAGGTAACAACGGCACTGTTCGTGAAGAAAATGAACTTAAAGTTTCACTGTTAGTAGAGACACTGCTGCCGAACAATTTTGAGAGACACACAGACTCAGAGAGGTAATATACACGCTCTCTCTCTCTCTCTCTCTCTCTCTCTCTCTCTCTCTCTCTGTCTAATAACTTCATTAATATCTGC
>NW_015629561.1:195988-201050 GCF_001515625.1 Sinocyclocheilus rhinocerous
CGACGGAGGCGTTGGATGAGATGCGGAAGAAACTAATCCTACTCACAATAGCATTTTAAGTACAAAAACCAGACGGACCGGACAAATTATATCATCTGATCTATGTCTTGAGGTGTGGCAACCGTAGTATAAGCGGAATAATTGACTTAATTGACTCGAGTTATTAGAAAATGCCTTTAGAAAATGTTTCAGCTACATTTACGTTTTTTTTTTGTTTTTTTTAGTTTAGTTACTAATCATTTGTTTTTAAAACAAACATCTTTTTACTACATGGAATTAAGCAGTTCTGTTAAATTCTGACTCCGTATTTCATATGAGACCTTTTGGTGGAGTTCAGTTCATTCGGATAATGTGAATGCTGTTTTCTGAACTCTGCTGTTTTTACGAACCATTCGCCCAAAAAGGGTGATCTTGTGTACGGTTGATGTGAACTCTGGTACAGTTCGCTTCTAATGTGAATGCAATTATACTAAATTTTGGAAGTGAGCCATTATTGATGACATATGAATTGGTCAGACTGTATTTATGTGTTTACTCACTCTCTTTCCTGACAAGTGTGACTGACGCTCTGCAAGCAGAGAGAATTTATATCTCATTTTTGCTCGCAGAAATTGATTCCCGTATTCTCTTACACCCTTGCAGTACATTTGTGTCAAATAGGTTTCATTCTGTGTTGCCGTTTCGGAAACAAAATTAAACTTTCAAAATCCAAAAAGTACAAAAATGAGGCGAGCAAGCATACATTCATTTTGCCATCTTCTGCATAGTCGTTACCTAGCATCATGGGTAAACAGCTCTGATTACGCAAACGTACTGTGGTTCAGAACCAAAAATCACCGTGTGAACACAAACCGGCAGGGGGAGGAGGATCAATCGAACTTGGGTTCGGACCAGGCTATCGAACCAAGTGTGAAAGCAACCTTAAATAGATCAGCATCCAGGGTTCTTGTGAAATATCCCTCAACTGCAAATTAAATTTTTTTTCATTTGTAGGCAGAACTGGACAATGTTTCTTCTCTGTTGGAAGATGCTGAGAAGAAGGGAATTAAGCTGGCCAAAGATGCCTCCAGCCTAGAGAGTCAGCTTCAGGACACTCAGGTAATGTGACTCTGCAAACAAGAAGCACTGGAAGAATGGATGAAGCAGTGACATAGAAGTATTTTGTATCTACCAACAAGGTTGATCCATAGTATACACCTGAAGTAATTTCATCAGCAATGAAAGACTGCAGAGATTTAATTAAAACAATAGATAGACTTTTCACAGAAAAGGTGTGGGATGTTATTGAGTCATGCTTGTTAAAAATTGTGGCTGTAGGAGCTGCTTCAAGAGGAGACTCGTCAGAAGCTGAACCTGAGCAGCCGTGTTCGTCAACTGGATGAGGAGAAGAACAGCCTTCTGGAGCAGCAGGAGGAGGAAGAGGAGGCACGGAGGAACCTGGAGAAACAACTGGCAACACTACAAGCCCAGGTCCGCCCAATCACTATATTTTTTAATGAAGGAACACGGCATGTCAGTTTATATCAACATCTAGCACACAATAATGTGTTTTACTTACCTCACAGAAGTCTGTCATGTTTGAGGACAAAAAGTGGGTTCTGTAAAAATGTTATTTTTTTTAGACTTCTGTTCAGAAAGGAAATCAGATGTACTATTTACTATAAAAATATTAATTAAAAATAAAAGCACTACTCTTTAATCCTTCTTTTTTGGATAGCTGGTGGAGACTAAGAAGAAGCTGGAGGATGATGTGGGAGCCCTTGAAGGCCTGGAGGAGGTCAAGAGGAAGCTGCAGAAGGACATGGAGGGGACCAGTCAGAAGCTGGAGGAAAAGGCCATCGCTTACGACAAGCTGGAGAAAACCAAGAACAGACTGCAGCAGGAGCTTGATGACCTTATGGTAGACCTGGACCACCAGAGACAGATCGTCTCAAACCTGGAGAAGAAACAGAAGAAGTTTGACCAGGTATGAATGGTTTTGGTTAAACAACATTTCACCCAAAAATGACATTTCTGTCATCATTTACTCACCCTCATGTCATTCCAAAACCATAGGACGTTTGCTCCTGTTCAAAACATAAATGAAGATAATTGTAATGAAACCTGAGAGGTTTCTGTCTTTCTCTTTAAAATCTATTTCACCCAAACTTGACACTTAATTCAGAGTTGTAATGCTTAATTAGTCTTCTGAAAAGACATAATTGCTCTATATGATGAACAGATTTAATTTAGGTTTTTATTCACTAATAAACTGTGATCAAACGCACATATATAGTTCATCAAATATGGGAAACTGAAGCTCAGGTATGAGCTTGATGTGCGAGAAACAACTTTTATGATGTCTTTATGAACTTTTTTTATTGCAATGTACTGAGTGGATAGACTGAAATCTCTCAGGTTTAATTTTAAATGTCTTAATTTGTGTTTAAATGATGATAAAAGTCTAATAGGTTTGCAACAATTAGAGGGTTCACAAGCGAGGTAACAACGGCGCTGTTCGTGAAGAAAATGAACTTAAAGTTTCAATGTTAGTAGAGACGCTGCTGCCGAAAAATTTTGAGAGACTCACAGACTCAGAGTGGTAATATGCACGCTCTCTCTCTCTCTCTGTCTAATAACTTCATTAATATCTGCATTAGTCAACTATCAATGGCTCAAGCCTCCGTTACTAGGTCTAAAATGACGTTTTGGAATTAGCAACGGAGGCGTTGGATGAGATGCGGAAGAAATTAATCCTACTCACAATAGCGTTTTAAGTACAAAAACCGGACAAATGCCTTGAAATATATCATCTGATCTATGTCTTGAGGTGTGGCAACCGTAGTATAAGCGGAATAATTGACTCCGGGCCATTGAATTATTAGAAAAATAATGCACACCGGAGGTGTAACCACATTACCACCTCGGGTGTGCATTATTTTTCTAATAATTTAATGGCCCGTCATCAATTATTCCTTACATATAGCATAGCGAGACTGACTCGATTATGTCCTTTGCAGTGCTTCATGCAGGCTTTTTGGCGTGAATTGCTCGCCACAAATTTTTAACTAATGGAATTTTTCTGTACAGCATCATATGGTAGTTTCTGCCACAAATTCATTTCTTAAACATTATGTTTTTAATACACTGAACAAAATTATAAACGCAACACTTTTGTTTTTGCCCCCATTTTTCATGAGCTGAACTCAGAAGTGTTGCGTTTATAATTTTGTTCAGTGTATAAGTTGAAATAATGAGAATGGATGGCTTCAACAAAAGCATATACTATCAATTAACAACCTCGTAGCGCACAGGCCTGTCTTTAAAGCTTTATATGTCATTGTTTAAAATCTATTTCCCTATGGAGAAAATGAATGGCGTTTTTACTTCTAAAACCTGACTGTTGCACTTTATAAAAGCCAATAGGTAATTTTCTCTGTAATTTTTACAGAGGTTGTGTAAGAAAAACACAGAAATGTTCAATGCATATGTAATTAAAATGACTTAAGCATCACTGTAAAAAATGCTATGTCAGGAAAAATAAAATGCTTAATGAGGTAACTAATAAAAAAAATCTAAAAAAATAAAAGTTTGCTTTAAATCAGTTATTGTATTTAATAAGGCTAAATCATTAGGTTACACCAACAAAAGTCATTTTTTATAGGTCAGATCAGGTAAAAATAGTTATTTAAATGTAACATGTTTGGTCTTTTTAGTGTACATCCATAAAACACAATTTTCTCTAACCTCCTCAGGGAAAACTATTTCTCTCTCATGAGTGCTTTAATCTAATAATAATCTAAAAATATTCTCTAGTCCAGTCACACACATACCTTACAATGCCTAAAAATGGATTTCTTCTCTCTCTCTCTCTCTCTCTCTCTCTTTCACATACACTCTCATACCCTTGATCATACACGCACGGCTATCAATAGGAAATCACTGACAGCACTCCAGTCAGTCCGGCGGCTGGAGAAACCCTAGTAGTGAATGAGAGCCTAATGGAGTGGACTCTTTAAAACACAAAGCATCATCATTTGGGAAAAATGAGCAATATCATTCTGGCCTTTGAGTTGTGTGCCCTTCAGACTCACTAGGCTTCCTATGGTGCTGATACTCTATTTGTGTGTGGCTCTGTGCCCATATCCAACAAAGTGTGTGAAATGTGTCAGTGCTGACTCTGGGTGTGCTGATTAAAACCACTCAATACTCACCTTCATCTTTCCCTCTTCTCCCATTTCACAGCCCTTATTTATTTCAGACACATCACAAATGCCTTCTCTACTCACACCTTTTCCCCAGTACATTGGTTCCAGCTTGATCTCATTATAGTGGCAGCGCTCATTCATTGATCTGCTCCCGGTGCTGGTTAAGCAAAGGTCAGAGTGGAGACTGTATGGACAGGCCCTTCACTGACCTGTGTTCTCTATCTACAGCTATTCTCGGCTTTCAGAAAAGTGTTAAGATTCAGTGGCAAAGAATCTCCACAAATAATTCAGATAATATATCACATATATACTGTCAAACAGTAACTGAAAAAAGTGAACTTCTTAATGTATTATCCTGTTGTAAGAATCCACCCGCCAGCCCAAAAAGCGGAATCCAGCGGCCTGGTCGAAGGTTTAATGCGTATTCTGTCTTTTACTTGCGCTTCTGAATTTATCAGGATTTAGTTTAATTTTTAGTCTAGCTCCGTGTTCAATCTGACTCCAATTTTCTCACAGACCCCTAAAGGGGACACCCCCTCCTTAACACAACACAATTCTACAAAAGTTTTAAATCTTTCTCATAATATAAATGACTACTTTGAAATTGAAACCAATTTACCAATCACACAAAGACCTTTAAAATGACACCAAACACGAAGGGGAAAAACAACAAGTTCACAAGATACACGATATGTGGGATATGCATATTCTTAATGAACTTTGAGTGAAACCTTTTGGGGGAAAAGAGGGAGAGGCAGAGCGGGCAGGGGGAGAAGGGGGTCGGTTTAAGATGGTTTAGATCCTATCTGTCCGATCGCGACCACTTTGTTTATTTAAACGGGGAGTCATCTCAATTATCACCAGTAAAGTATGGA
>NW_015629561.1:202377-206207 GCF_001515625.1 Sinocyclocheilus rhinocerous
GATATGTGGGATATGCATATTCTTAATGAACTTTGAGTGAAACCTTTTGGGGGAAAAGAGGGAGAGGCAGAGCGGGCAGGGGGAGAAGGGGGTCGTAAATGGGCGAGGAGAGAGGTGTTGTTTGCTCTCTTTGAAGATTTCTTCTCCAGATAAGTTTTATTGTTTTATTGCATGGCGTCTGTTTTGTGTGAGTTCCTGAGTATTGGCTTCATGAAGAGTTAATTTCATAAGGAAATAATTTCACTCCTTTCACTGTGTTTGCTGAAATGGCTCAGTCTGATCCATTTTGTACTTTTAATGTTTTACAATTTGGCCTTTACAAAATGGCAAGTAGTTAAACGAGTGTTATTGTGCCTTTGAATGGAAGCAAAAAAAGTTGTGAAAGGTAAATGGTAACAGGGTCATTCAGTCATGAAAAAATGTAAATATTTTCATTCAAAAGAACATTATTTATCCGAAATATAATAATTTTGTAACTATGTAAAAGTCTTTACTGTCTATTTGTACATACACAAACACACACACACACACACACACAATCACACACACACACACACAAACACACACACACACACACACTTTAGGTGGAATATGATTTTTTTTTCTAATCAGAAAATCATATTTTGTAAATTAGATTCAGATTATTAAATTCTGATTAGATATGGACTATTTAAACTAAAGGACATTTATCACGAAGTGTCGTTGCTCTGCCTTGAGGTAACTGAACTACACTTGACAGATTGAATCTGCAATCTAAAGTGAGCATCTGAGCAAGCCCATTACATATTTATATTTTTCAGTGTTTGTCATGCACACCCTGCATTACCATTACTAGAGGAATCAAATTACAGTCAGTCTCAAACAACTGAATGTGTGGAAGTGATGCTGCGATTCAACTTCCCAGATGACGTGAAGGAGGAAACTTCACAAAGGTAGACAGATACTCCATTCTGTGAAGAACATCAAAGCACAATGAATAAGAATTCAACAACCAACGAACATTAAACTACACATCAGCCTGCCTTTTTATGACATCAATGGATGTATTTCTTCCTTTTTATGGGGAGCTGTATAATATGGCAGCCATCCAGACTTTGATGGAAGAGCGATTCCATTTTTCTCATTGTCTTTTTTTATGTTTGATCATATTGCAGTGTTTTGTGAGAATCCCAGTGTGACAGGGTCTACTGGACAGAACATGGAAGTTCATACTTTGGTTCCCATGGAGACCATGTTCTCTGAAAGACATGTGGAAACGAAAAGGAATTCCATGGTGCCATAAAATGAGCCAGGCATTTGTGTGTGCTTTCATTTTTCCTCAGCTACAGGGGGGGTAAATGGCAAAAATCCTTTCTAAATCAGAGGGTCAGGGAGAAAACAAGTAGGCTGTAGTCGTGTAGATTTTCTTATCCCAACTTGATTTGTGGCTGCTCTATGTCAGTGTAATAACGTCCACGGTGTTTTCTATTCTAGTCACTTGCCTGGCTCTGTGGTGCATTTACATAGAAATTGCATTGGCCGATGTTTTTTTTTCTTTTCTTTTTTTTCTATTTAATGGCACACTGTTTAGTGCTGCTGCAGGAGTCTAAAGGCGTCGGGGATGATGGTGGTTGGAGTGCACTCTAAGAAAAGTCTGTAAAAATAAGGCACAATGTACTGTGTTAATGTAAAGGAATTTTCCGCATCGATTTTTCTGTTTTTTCCCAAGTGTTTTACCCATATTTTGAATTATGCATTGCATTGTGTTGTGTTTAGGGTTAAAGAAAATATTCGTAAACTTGGATAAATGGATAATGTCCCTGCAGAAATTCACCAATTTTTTGCTTACAGTGTGGGAGTCTCTGTCTATGACTGTATAAATTAAAAGTACATTTAAAAAATGAATAATTCTTTCTATTACTATGAGAGTATATTGCTATTTATATTTAAACAGAGTAATTATGGTTAATTATCCCTTTTAATCATTAGAAACTAATTATGCAACGAACTAGGGCCGATGCCGTGGGTGCAATTTCTGGGCGTACTTTCTGTTCTAACAATAACTTTGCAGAAAAAAGCAGTGTGTATATGTGAAAAGTGCTTAAATAAAATCACGCCGTTAGTACTGTTATTGATAGTCCTATGGATGATTCGAATCAGATTCAATTTTGATTCATTTGGGTAGGCTATATTTCATTTTTCTTACACATGAAATTCTCTCTCTCCCTTTATAGGCCAGTGTTTCCGACTGAAATACCAGCAACTTGGTACTATTTATTAAAAGAACCAACATAAAGAGACATTCCTTTCTAAATTGGACTAAACAGATCATGCTGTTTTGACACCGGCTTAAAAGAGCCATTAGTTTTTGGAAATCTGACTACATTGTTGCTGTTGCATGTTTTGACACTAAAGAACTGGCTCATAGGAGTAGTTTGCTTGTGAATGAGATACACTGGTCATACTGTATGTTTTAGAGTCATTTGTTCATGACTTGGCGTACACTGGGTTGTGCTGTGTATTTTTAATTCAGTACTACTGCTGTTACAGAGTTAGTTCAGCAAAACATAGCGACACTTGCATGATGGAAACTGCTGTACAAAACAACTACTGAAAATAGACAGTAAATGATACATTTTGGAATTTTAGCAATCAAATTTATTTTTTATATGAAACTTTCATAACATAGTTTCATAATAGTTTTTTTTCTCTCCATACTTTTGTTAGTATAACTAAATTATTTTTCTGAAAGACGCAGTGCCACTTTTTTGGAAGTGATAAGATCAAGACCGAGAGTATGTGAAGCATTTTATTAGATGATAATGTTAGGTTGTCATCCCCACGGACGTTCCACCTGTTACAAAATGCGAAAAGCCACATACTGATTGGAGCGACTCCCAGTTTTCCTGGTGTGCTCACTAGCACAAAATAATCAAAGGCGGGACCGACATGTCCTCGCCAGCTCTGCTGTCCTTCTGGAGGCACAGACACAAATATGCACATACGTACTCATTCAGGGCCGGCCGGAGTCTCTCAGGATAGGCATACGATGCTGGGGGAGCTGCTGAAAGGTCATTGCGGATAATTGTGTTAGTTCCTACTGTGCACCTCAATGCCACTGAGGACTGATGAAGACCAGAGCACTGCCAGAGCATGCATGCTTATAGGGCCCGGAGTGTGACCAGTTCTCACTAGCTTTGCGAGTTTAAAGCGAGAGAAAGAGGGAAAATATGGACAGAACAGAAGGGAATTAAATAAAGAGATTATTAATTTACAAAACAGCATGGAGGTGGAAGTAAAGGAATAGTGCATACAGAAATGAAAATTCTGTCATCATTTACTCACCGTCATGTTGTTCGAAACACATCATCATATCCCAGAGCTTTCGAGCTTCAAGGATGCAAATACACTGTAAAAGTAGGCTATACAACTCGTGCACAATGTTCCAAGTTTTACAAAGTAATGCGAGTTATTGTAAGAAACAAACTAAAATTCAAGTTTATATTCAATGTCAATATTCAAGTTGGTGAAATATGAGAGGTCTGTCAGTGGATCAACAGCTTCCTGACAGACAGGCAGCAGCTAGTGAGGCTGGGAAAATACACATCCAGCACCCGTATAATCAGCACTGGAGCTCCTCAGGGCTGCGTCCTCTCCCCACTGCTCTTCTCCCTGTATACCAACGACTGCACATCTAAAGACCCCTCTGTCAAGCTCCTGAAGACCCCTCTGTCAAGCTCCTGAAGACCCCTCTGTCAAGCTCCTGAAGACCCCTCTGTCAAGCTCCTGAAGTTTGCAGACGACACCACACTCATCGGCCTCATTCAGGACGGTGACGAGTCTGCTTACAG
>NW_015629561.1:208017-209334 GCF_001515625.1 Sinocyclocheilus rhinocerous
TTGGGCCTAATTGAACGGAGTAATTATGGTATTCTTCTGTAGCCTGACGACGAGTAGCTTTAACCGTTGTTCATGTGAACTCAAAGACAGCCTGGTGCTTTGTTTATAGACTATTTGTGGGTGGCTGTTTGTTGTTTCACCTATCAATTCGTGTCGATAAAGTATAATAGGGTAAATCCTGTATAGTGATTTATCCTATATAGTGCTTGCATAAAGCAAGTAGTGCATACACTTGTAGCTGTTATGTATCTTTGTAAGTCATTGTAAGCCCTCTTTTGAGGCACGCGCAAGCGCACGAAAAACATACATACATACAAACATACACGTGTAAACATACCTGGCAATAAAGCTCATTCTGATTCTGATTCTGATACCAGTGTTGTTATTGTTAACTAAAACTATTAAAAAGCAATGAACTGAAATAAAACAGTTGAAATATTAAAATGACTAAAACTGATATAAAAATAAAGCTAAATAGAAATATAAAAAAATTAAAATGGCAAAAGCGCATAAAATGACTAAAACTACAATTAAAATGAAAATGAAAACAAATTAAAATGAAAAAAAAAGTATTTTAAAAATTTAATAAATAATAGTATAATAATATTAAAATAACAGAAATTGAACATGACTACTTCTATCTTCAGTTAATAACAGATTATATTTTGTTTGTATATTTTGTCTGTTACTCACGTTATTATGCCTTTAGAAAATGTAGAATATAGTGCATTAGTTGAACAAATCATATGATGATTGTTTTTTTTAGCACCTAGTCCCCTGTACAATTCATTATACTCTTAAAAAAATATTATATGGATATTCCTATTAAAGGAAATTTATTAAAAATTCACCATTTGTGTTCTGCAGAAGAAAGTAAGTCATGCAGGTTTGGAATGACATAAGGGTGAGTAAGTGATGACAAAATCTTTATTTTTGGGTGAATGGTCCCTTTAAAACGACTGAATTTTCCTCTCTCTGAGCTCTGGCACATGTGAGTCTATATCTCGCATCATCTCTCCCCGATTCTTGTTGTTCTCACTCTCCTTTATCTCACCCCCTCTCTCTCCTTCTGTCCATCTCCCTCCCTTTCTTGCACTGCTGCAGTCAGTGTTCGCACGTACAGTAACTCAGCCTTAGTCACAACCAGCCTCCTCTCACCCCACCCCTTCTCACTGACATGTTCTATTTATGTGATTTGCGTGCAAGCTTGTGTCTGGGTGTGTGAAATGTGATATAATTGTAATAATACTAATTACAAACTACACCAACATCACCCATATTCATTCATTCTCTCAATTTTAACAGCAACATAGTGGG
>NW_015629561.1:209905-216098 GCF_001515625.1 Sinocyclocheilus rhinocerous
TAGTGCCTAAAACCAAGCAGAGAGAATATGCAGTAAATGGCTTCATTTCAGGAACATTGTGGGAAAATTTCTCTTCATAGGCTGCACATTTGTGCTTGTGCCCGATGAATAACTCTAAACAAAAACAAAAGCCAGGGGGAAATCCTAGCGAAAATGCCCAGAATGCTAGAGTGAGCACTTTTCATTGTTTTGGTCCTATCGGTTTGTCCTGAGGGTGGACTCGGGTGTCAGACCGATCACTGTGTGAACTCTGCAGAGGACTGCAGGCGTAAACTTCAAACTTTTGTTGACACCTCAGGAAATGGTATTTTAAATGAGCTTCATGTTGTTAAACCCAGGGTTCAAGGCTTGGCTGGTTAGCATGGGCCAATTAGCCCCTGCTGGTAGATGCTGTTAATACATCTTACGTAGACAAAAGACATCTTTTCCTGTGGTGAAAAAGCAATTACAAATGGGTCAGTGACATGACATTTACATTTATTCATTTGGCAGACGCTTTTATCCAAAGCGACTTACAGTTGAGAAATACAACAAGCGATGTATCATAAGATGGCAATAAACACAAGAAGTGCCCGTTATACAAGGTTTCAGTCATCATTCAAAATAGTAAAAAGCTAGGACAGGAGGATAATAAGGGAACAGAAAAACTGAAGGCATATAATTTTTTTTTTAAATGCTCATTTTGTGTCATGTGGTCCAATCACAACAAAAACTGGAAATATCGACACAACCAGGGTGAACTTTGAAACCATGTTTCTACGTCAATTTTTTATTTTATTTTTTTCACCTTTTTATGACAAGGCAAGGATATTTTAGGCTGTAAAATGTCACATGGTGCAACTTTCATGAATAACGCATGATATTTTTGTAAAAAGAATTAAAAGTAATGCACATATACATGTCAATTATACAGTATATATAATAATTTTCCTCTTTTTAATTTTTTTGTGGACACTCTTGTATGCCATTGACCCAAGTATATAAATGCAAATGTATCACATTAATGTACAATGTTCTACTAGTGTCATTTTTGAGGGCTCTTAAAATTGTGAAGTGTGAAATGTGTAATACTCTTATCGAGGAACTGCCATTAAGATGAATGGGAAGAACAGAAAAAAGGCATATAATTTTTTTTTTAAATGCTCATTTTGTGTCATGTGGTCCAATCACAACAAAAACTGGAAATATCGACACAACCAGGGTGAACTTTGAAACCATGTTTCAACGTCAATTTTTTATTTTTTTTTCACCTTTTTATGACAAGGCAAGGATATTTTAGGCTGTAAAATGTCACATGGTGCAACTTTCATGAATAACGCATGATATTTTTGTAAAAAGAATTAAAAGTAATGCACATATACATGTCAATTATACAGTATATGTTATAATTTTCCTCTTTTTAATTTTTTTGTGGACACTCTTGTATGCCATTGACCCAAGTATATAAATGCAAATGTATCACATTAATGTACAATGTTCTACTAGTGTCATTTTTGAGGGCTCTTAAAATTGTGAAGTGTGAAATGTGTAATACTCTTATCGAGGAACTGCCATTAAGATGAATGGGAACACTAACAAATAGCTTTCTCCTGGTATTACCGACCTCCTTGTGTTAAATCATACTGCAGTATATGTGGGGATTTGTGTATGAGTGTATTGGCTATGAAAGAAACAGTTGGGAGAGCTTTGTACACATATACATACCAACTGCTGCTGGTGGACAGGATGACACATTGAGTTGTGGTCCCCTATGAAGTAATAGCAGCACATGGGCCGTTAATCTGGGCATGTCATCAACAAGAGTAGGCTGAACTGTCCATCAGACTTTGCCCCACACCAGCGGTAGCATCTTGTTCCAAGAACTCATGGAAGGATTTATATCTGCAGTGGTGTTGGAGGAGATTATGGAGAGGCTTTTCTAATTCCCCATCCTTCATATCAAGCAGGCTTCCAGCAAGAATGGGCAGAAACCATCATCTACTAGCTGGTTCACAATGCAAGCAATGGCTCAGCTAATAGATTTCTCTGTTCTTTTTGTATTTAGCATAGAATTGTCCTTTTTTCACTTGGGTGCTATATTGGTTCCGCATTGTGCACTAAAAAATAAATATCACAGTTTTTAAAGACCATAGCTTTCACTACTGTAATGTATAAGCTAACCACTCTGTTCCTTGAGAGATGTTAAGAGGAACAGACTTTGATCATAATAACAAACAGCTGGAGATGTTCGTGCTGTTCCAAAACCTAATGAGCTGTCTCTGTAGGCAGAATTGTAAGGCATCACAGGCAGTCTTCCTACACTAAGAGTGTTTAAAACTAACTACTAATAACTAATAACTAATAACTTAATCATGTGTTTTTGCCCAATTCAATGGCAGCATCACATACTTCATAAAGAAGGCATTCTAATATTGCATCACAACAAGCTCAGGGGAAAAAAATCAATCCAAGATGGCAGAGAGGTTTGAGAGAGTAAATATATATATATATATATATATATATATATACATTGTTATTGATGTATGTTTAAATTAATATGAGGTTCGTGTCAGATTGAACTAATTAGGTATTTTACTGAAGTATTATAAATATATATTCCTTACTGTTCTGTAAGTATTTAAAAAAAATTTTTGAAAATTAAAAAAATATCCATACATATTAATCACTTGAGTTCCAAGTTCTTGCCCATGTAGACAGGGTTGTAAGCCGTTCACAACTAAAATGAGAACTGAAGTGCCTTTTAAATTGCATTTAAATTCCTGAATTTGAATTGAGGTAGCAAACACTTGAAATTCATATGTATAAACTGTAATATTTGACTAGAAAAGTTACGTTTGTCTGAGACTTTGAATGCTGACTTCACAAAGCCTTGTTTGAAAGCTTTTAAAAACGTTAAATATCCTTAAAAAAATAACTTCTAGAAGTTTGTAACTTTATAGGTTTAACAGATAGACTGAACAATAGATAAAAAAGATAGATAGAAAGTATAGTATATGCAAACAGTATATGATGTTTTCTGGATATATGTACATATACAGTATATGTACATGTTAGCCTTTTATGTGCTTGTGTGT
Source organism: Sinocyclocheilus rhinocerous (assembly GCF_001515625.1). Classification (NCBI taxonomy): domain Eukaryota; kingdom Metazoa; phylum Chordata; class Actinopteri; order Cypriniformes; family Cyprinidae; genus Sinocyclocheilus; species Sinocyclocheilus rhinocerous. Next base: position 212,980 of record NW_015629561.1, read on the forward strand.
GTGTGTGAGCATACTAGCATATTGTGAGTACTAGACATATTACTTTGCACTCCTGCCTAGTATTTGTTTAGTTCGTGAGCATCTGGTGTTTTATTCATAGTAGGAGGGTACAAAGCCAGCAAACACAGAAGCTCTCATCAAGAAGAACCTCACTGCTCCTCGCCACAGCAAACAAACTCCCCGCAAGCGAGAGAGAGAATGAATAACTTATCATGAAATGAAAACAATATCTCATTATGGTCATGAGGGGACCGTGTATATGTGCTACTGAATCCAAATCATATCTATCTCCTTGGATATGTACTGTCGCGTGAGATGCAGAAGGCATCTTTTGATGTCTGTGCTTTCTCAAAAGACACACTGTGGTGCTCTTTAGATGGTGGTGGAATCGTTTTTTTTTTTATTTAAATATTGGAAATATTTATCATATAACACAACATATAATATTTATTATTGAACAATATTGAATTTTTCATTTGGAATAAGGTGCAACAACAAACAGTGTTTGGTAATTTCTTTTAAATATGGTCAATTTTGATTTTGGTAAAATATTGGGAATATTTATTATGTAATATTTAACAGGATAATATTTATTATTTAATAATATTGCATTTTTGTTTAGAATAAGGTGCAACTACAATCAATGCTTAATAACTTGTTTTAAATATGATAAATTTAGTAAAATTAGTCATTTTTAGTCATTTCAGTAAAATATTTGGAATATTTAATAATATTATAATATTTATTATTGAATAATACTGCATGTTGTAGTTGGAATTAGGTGCAACAAAGGTTAGTTTTCACTAATGCATTTTAAATATGGTCAGTTTTTATTTTGGTAAAATATTAGGACTATTTATAATATAACATTTAATATTATAATATTTATTACTTAATGATATTGCAACTTTTTATTTGGAAGAAGGTTCAACTATGATCAATGATCAATAAGTTGTTTTAAATATGATCCATTTTGATTTTGGTCAAATATTAGGTATATATATTATATTACATTTAATATTATAGTAAGCTTATGTTTATTTATCGGGATGAGGTGCAACAACGTTCAATGCTCAATAATGTGCTTTAATTTTTAATTTTTAACTTAAAGTATACTGTGGTTTTGACCTTTGCTTCCAAAACCCAACATAACATCACAAATTATTGTGAGAATCCAGAGTCTTGCATTCATTCTGAGAGAGATGTAAGAATAAAAATGAAGTTAAGGGCCACAGAAAATGAATTAAGGATTAGAAAAAAAAGGAAAGAGGAAGGGGGGAAAGAGTCGAGGAGAGCAGTGTGTTAAGCAATCAAGCAGAAAATGGAGGAACTGATTTATGCGCTCTTTCCTTTTCATATACCAATGCTCTTAATGAAGAAAGACCCTGTTTCATCAGGTCAAAAGCTACATTTTACTTCTTGATCACTGCGCCTTTGTGCTCCAAAGACATTTTCTTCAGTCCCATAAAAGACACATTATTTTTAATTTAAGCCAAATGAATTAAGCTGCTCTGATACCTTCACGGGCTGTTTCCATTACATTCACTCTGTGCGGGATCCACCATTTTGTCCAGCTCACCATATATTTGTTTGGCAAAGTTCTAGCAGTATGTCGCTGTTAAAAATTTATCAAAGTGCATTTATTATTAATATGTAGTGAGTTAATTATGGATAAACATTCCTACAGAAGGCCTAATGATATTCAGTTGTGGTGATAATTAAGGAGGTTGCCGATTCTCTTTTACTTTGGTGTCGTTGGGCACCTGCCGTGAGGAGTCTTCCCGCCTGTCAGTGAGAACCTCCATCCATCAGCTACATTGGCATTTTCACAAATGTCATCAGTTACGTTCTGCTTCTTTTCTTGCCTGTCTTTGCAGTTTTTTCCACCTCTCTCTCTTTTTTAAACCAACACACACACAAAAACACACACATCTTCAACAGAGTGATATTTTCCTCTCATTAATCAATAAAGAATAATGTTATTTTGTTTTTGCTCTTTTAAAATAAATCATGCATGTCAGTGTTTGTAGACAGACCCTATTAAACAGATGCTGCAGTATCTGTTTAAAAACTCTCAATCTCTTGAAATGACAAAATAAAGTGCAATCAAATACACCAGTAATACAGCAAAAAAAAAAAAAAAAAAAACACACTCAGGCACTGGAGTTATACAGGGACCCATAAAATTATTTGTACACTTTAGCCACAGATATGAAAGAATTTTATATCTTTGCATTATGAAATAAATATATCAAACCAAGTGACATTTATTAAAAAGAAAGAACGAAACAAACCATACTTTAAAGACATTTGACAAAAAGTTACTTCCAATTATGAAACAATGCACATTGTTTAAAATAAAACACTTTGTGGTCAACCTTAGTGAAACCTGTTAATAATAAATGTGATGGATGAGGCTAGGGATCGTGAAGAGTTCTGGTTCTGATTCCGGTTATTTTTTATTATTATTATTTATTTTTCATTCCTTACCGATTCTTCTAGCACTTTTACGCAACAAATATTGGAAACAAAAAATGCTGTTTCATTGCCAAAATAAGAGGAAAAAAGTTTTTATAGCTGTAAATTAAGTTTTATAATTGGCCTTAACTGTCAGGGTCGGGGATGAAGCGAGGACTCAATAGCACAGAGTAATGGGCTTTTATTAATAAAATAAAACAAAAACAACAACAAAAACTACCCCGTGGGGGAAAAACAGGCTGGCATGACAAGACAAGGCAGGATCAGGATACATCTTGGGTGATATGAAGACGAACTGGCACAGGACTGCAAACACAAGGAGAATAAACTATCAGTCAGGCATGAACTCGGGTCCACTAGCTCTTAAAGCAAAAACCAACCCTCTGAGTCACAACAGCTCATTTTTTTGGAGGTAAAGCTAAAGCTGAAATCCAGAATGTCCCCTGGAATCCTCTCTTGCATTATGTGTTGCATTCATGTCAGGAAGATATAATTACCAGTAGGCAACTGCTGATTTTCCTTAAGCCCAGACATTCTGTTACGGGGCTGACGAGACATGAGACGTGCGGATCCAATTGCAAGCTACGTGGTCATAAAACAGGCATGGGTCAGATAATGGCAGACAGGTATATGGCGGGCAA
>NW_015629561.1:216563-216644 GCF_001515625.1 Sinocyclocheilus rhinocerous
CGCTCCAAACTTCCGGAGGGCGGTGGAGTGGAGGCAGAACAGGGGGAGGGATGGAGGGCCAGGTCCACATGGTCCACATGG
>NW_015629561.1:218089-226866 GCF_001515625.1 Sinocyclocheilus rhinocerous
GTGACAGGATGAGCAGGGAGTTCGCAAACGGCCTTTATAGCCGTGACAGGACAGACAGCGAGTTCATAGATGGCCTCCTTGGCCAGAACAGAACAGGATGAGAGTTCAGTAATGGTTCCTGCGACTATGACATGAGAGGCTAAGAGTGCCTTGCTGGTCGCCACCATCGTACAAGGGGTTGAAGCGAGCGCAGCCGCCTCGGGAGGTTCTGCAGCATACGCCGCCACCTCTGGAGAAGCTGCAGCAGGCGCCATCGCCTCTGGGGAAACAGTAGCGAACTCCACTACCTTGGGAGGTTCTGCAGCATCAGCCGCCACCTCTGGAAACATCAGTGCGAGAGTCAATGAAATGGGAAGGGTGACCTCTGATGGCTAGCAGACAGAAGTTCATGGACCGGATACGTGACACATTCCAACTTGAGGCCATGTCAATAAATAATTAAGGCGGAAGAATTGATCATTATATGTTGTAATTGCAAATGTGTGTTGGTTTAATTTAGTTTAGCCTTAGTTTTAGCATTGGAGTGAGATTTTTTTTTTTTAGCAAGGATACATTAAATTGATTGAAAGTGACTAAAAACGGCTGTTCTTCTCACACAATATGCAGTTGAACTTTTGAGATTTCTATTCATCAAAGAATCCTGAAAAAAAATGTATCACTGTTTCTATTAAGCAGCACGACTGTTTTCAACATTGATGATAATAATAATAATAATAATAATAAGTGTTTCTTGAGCAACAAATCAGCATATTAGAATGATTTGTGAGGGATCATGTGACACTGAAGACTAAAGCAATTCCGCTTTGCCATCACGGGAATAAATTATATTTAAAATATATTCAAATAGAAAACAGTTATTTTAAATTGTAATCATATTTCACTATATCAGTATTTCACAGTACAGCAGCATGAGAACAAGGAAATCCTTGTATAAACATCATATTTAACACTTGATGTGCATCATTTGCTTATTTTGTTGTATTAGCATTAGCATTAGCACTAAATTCCTTTCTTCCATAGTCAGGAAATGAATAGGAAAGATGAAAATGCTCAGTCTGGTTTTTTTTTTGTTTTTTTTGGCTAAAATCTTTTGAATGCACATCACATTGTAATTACGAATTACGAGAATTATGAGCACAGCTATACATCCCTTCTGCATCTGAAGTGGTAGTGGTGAGCTGTGATTAGTGTTTAGCACTGAAACTGGGAATTTTCTGATCTAGGTTTCTCAGGGGAACCAGGAACACAAGTGCAGAGCAGTCGCCGTTAATTAGCTTAAATGGCATTCTGTAAAATAGCTTGCGAGTTTAGGGTTACAGGCTTCCCTCTTGAATCCAAACAGATTTCAAACGGCTTCTTTCCCCTCTTCTCCTGCTCTTTCCTTCTCATTCTCATTCTTCTCTTCTCTCTCCACCCTCTCTTTCTGCACCACTTCACACAGACCTGCTCGCTAGCTATCAGGACACATAATCAATAGAGTGAATGCCAGGGAGAGAACCACTACATGGATTTCCAATGGGTGGCCCCTGACGTAGAGGAAAAAATAGATGGACAAAGATAAAATATGAGCACTATAGCAGCATAACCACACATGCTCACCTTTCACCTTTCACACTAATTGGGTCGAATGGTAAACTGAGGTGATCCCTGCTCTTTAGCGGGCAGTTATATAGAGGAATAGATAGGAATACTATGGCAACGAGTGAAACTGGGAATTGTTCACAGTGTGTGATGCTCAATGAAGCTATGCAGACAATAAACAGTGCTTAACAAACGGTTCAGTTTATCTCAAAAAGAGTTTCCTTCTCGTTTAAATTGATGTTGAAATAGTTTCTTCCATCATGAGGGTTTATATTATTGCATTGTGTTGTGTTTGGATTAATTGTTGCCAAACCGCAAGTCCTGCAAGTGTCTTATCTCCCAGAGGCTATAATGTGGATTAAATGACTCATCAAGACTGTTTAAATGGTTTTTAATGTAAAGTGTGAGTTGTTGATGAGTTGTATTCCCATCACAAGGCAGATGTGGGATTGCTGATTGGTTTGGTTGAGTAACATTAGTGTGGTAATGGTATAGTCTTCAACAACCCTGCTGCCGTCTTAACTGGAATATCACTGAGGCAAGCTGGTGTCTGTGAAGGAGTTTCCATCTGACCGTCTGGGCCATCTGACCAATCAGAGCAGAGTAGGCTCACAGAAAGGAGGGGTTTAGAGAGACTGAATCTTACAACTACTTCAGATGAATCGTTTAAGAATGGTTGGAAAATTAGGTGATATTAAATGCTTATTTTGAGAAAACTAAAGCGTTTTTTGAACTTGCATGTATGTAAACTTATTGTAGGAGACTCCCAAAACAATATTAGGAACCTTAAGAATGGCATAAATAGGGGCACTTTAAACAGTATTTCTTGAGCGTCTTAGTAGACATGCACATTGTAGAAAAAGGATAAGACACTCAGTAAAGACTTAAAATGCTCAGTAGCTGTGCTAAAATTGCATACTCTGTGAATAGGTATTTCTTCTGAATGAGTAATTTATGAGTAATGAGTAACTTTGCAACTGTTAAAAAAGTAGGTTCTATATAGTTTGAATGTGTGTAGTGTGAATGTAATCCAGCTGTACTAAATTTGTCATGTTGTGGTTGTCATGTGACCTATCAGTGTCAGTTATGTTGCATCACTATTCACAAATTGTTCTTGTTGCTTCATGGGAAAGTAAAGTGTCCATTATATGCAGTATTTTTATTCATACTCTTTTATGAATACTGTGAATTTGGACATACTACTCTGTTCACATACTGTTTTTTGCCAACCATACAGTAGGGAATAGGGGTGTAACGGTACACAGAATTCACGGTTCGGTACGTACCTCAGTTTTGGGGTCACGGTTCGATACAAGTTCGGTACAATGGGAAATTAATTTTTTTTGCTTATGGAACAGCAGTGATACAGCGTTTCCTTGGTTATCGCTGTAAACAAAGCAGTTGCGCTTAGAAACACTAATGTGCATTATATGGAGGAGGTAAGAGGAAAAGAAAATGCCATCGAAACATTTCTGAAAACAGTCAGTTTCTCTCAAAGATACATTCATTTAAACCACCACATATTTGTCGTCCTATATTTAGAGCATTGCAAACAGTGAGCTTGATCTGCCTGGTACAGTATTTTCTCCTCTTTAAAGACTTCATAAAAATTACACACAAATTACATTTTGGGAATTGATTGCAATGCAGCATCTCTAGAACCTGAAACTTTCCCACACTGCTGATTTAAAACAAGCAGGCGGCTCTTTGAGCCCTTGCATGCGATCTGAACTCGCCATTGTTGTTTTGGGTTGGTGCATTGACCGTCTCTTCTTCTGCTCTTTCCTGTTGTGACCGTTAGCATTACATTACCACGCGCACCCCCTTCTGGATTGATCGCCTATGACTGACTGTATTCGTCGAACCGAACTGTGACGTCCATACCATTGCGGTTCTGGACAAATACATGTACCGTTGCACCCCTAGTAGGGAAGTATCCTCTTAAAAACACTTGCAAGTCGCCACCTACTGGTGTAATAATGATGTAACATCATTTTAATCAGGATAAATTAACTCATCCTGACATCACAAGACAAGTTACTAAATGTAACAACAAAACCAACAACAAAAGTGTGGATAAAACTGGCAAGCAATGACACCATGCTAATCATTAATACATTAATAAAAGTGCATGCTGGGAAAGGAAACTGGACTGAACTACAAAACCTTTCTTAATGTCTATATTAACTAAAAATGCATTAATATAGCTCACCTGCTATACTTGTTAAGCAGAATAGAGCATATCGTAATAGAATCTGCATCAAAAAAAATTATATAATCAAGAAAATAATTTTTTAAAGAGTAATAATATTATAGTGTAAATCAACATGCTACATTAAGAGAAGTGCTTTATGTGGAACCATTGCATGCTAGCTTTTTAATTACTCACATTTGAGTGTGCATTGATTATGCACATAATTGCATATTAAATAATAAGGGATCCTAATGTTTAGTATTGTTAAATGTAGATGTGATTTCAAGAGTGTGATGGCATCCTCATTGTAAATTTACAGCAGCCCGAAACTTTAAAATCCAGCATATGCTTGGCTCCCACAGGCTTAGCCGGCGCCTTGAAATGAAACTGCTGAACAAAATGTGTAGGTCCTCTTAGTCTAGGTTAGGGATGAATAAATCTCTCTTTACAATTAAAAAGAGCAGCTGAGATTTGATTTCTACCTTAAAGCACCCTAACCATTATATAACAGCTCTGAGCAATGCAGCAAAGTTATTTGAGAAATTATTGAAATTTCATATTGTGTTTCATAGCTCTTTAGATTATTTAATCAATCAAAGATCCAATGTACTAGTTGCATTAAGCTGAGTACTCATACTATTTGAGAGGAAGGTGAATTCATTGCAACCTGATCAGTTGCTAATAAGGCTTAAATAGCAAATCAATACAAAATGCACACTGTGGTAGCTGCAATCTGCTATAGTATAGAAGTTATATCTCACAGACAATTAAAAAGAAATACACAATGATAAACCCACAACAGGGAGTGAAAACCTTTTGAACACAGACTTTTAATGAGCTCCTTTTTTCATCCTCCACCACTTGGCTTTAGAATGTTCAGAATTTCCCTAGACCAAAAATGAAAGACTTCTTCCCCAAGGCATAAGGCATGCAAATCAATTTATGCCGTATTTCTTTTATTGAGACAGCACTGCAATTTGAACTTAAAGGGGTGGTGTTCACGACAGCAGAGACTGTAAAAGGTTCTCATAGTTTCTTTCTAGGTCATTGAGGCTTAGGATATTCATTTTTGATGGTGCTGAGGGAAAACCCTAGAAAACAGCGTAAACGGGTTCTTCATGCAAATGTAAACGTGTAAAGGTAGAAAATGTGTGCATTCAGCATAATCAGTTATCTGAGAACAGTGTGCACAGAGGCTAATGATCACAGAGGTTAAATCATTACAAGAACAGGGTTTTCTGAGGCATTATAGATAAGACAAAAGCTCTGTGTTTCTTAGTGTTTTAGAAGATCTCCCTAAAGCGATGAAGACAGCTGTCAAGCTGTTATTTTACACATCTATACAAGTATATCATCATGTAGACCCATACAGTGTGAGAAAAATAACAAGTTGCTTAGAAAATTAAATAAGTGGCTTTTATTGTCATTGTACTAAAACCAATAGGTGAAAATAAAATATAATCTGGAAATTACAATATATTGTAATTATTTTTGTTTGTTGTTTGATTCTTTATTTTTTTTGTCTATTAATTGTATATGGAAATATGTCTTAATTTGTCTATAGATCCAATTTTAAAGACCCTTGCTGTACCTTAAACTGAGGAATAATGTTAACAAATTGTTCAAAGCTAGCATGAAATCATAATCAAATACTTTTAACCCTAATACTTTCAGCTAATGTCAAGGACCCATCTTACTTTTCATCCATTTAATCAGCTGGCTTCATTCTAGTTAGCATGTAATGCCTACATTAGATTACAGATTGATTAAATGCTATTTCATGTTGACTTTACGCTTTAGACACTCCCAGAGATCACTGGGTTTGTTTTTATCATTTAAGAGCGAGACAGAACTTCTACTCACTAATAAAGTGATCAATACTTGCCAGTGTTGGATGGCAGCTTACATATTTTGCATTGATTTTTCCATTGGGCTTAATTCACCTATAGCTGCACATTGTGTCCATCTAAATAAAAGTTGCTATTTAAAGTACAGACTGTTTCTGCATGCAAAAAAATTAAAATTAAATAAAAAACAAACAAACACGTGAACAGCTGTTTACAAACTGGGGTTTGCAGACCACAATTGAGCACTAGGGGGACATGTTAGAGGGAAAAAATAATAATTTTAACAGTAACCAAAACAAAACATTCTAGAATTACTCATTTATATTTGTATTAGCCTGTATCTTCAACCTTACAGATCTTACCATTTTTCCTGGCCACATTCCTGTTTACTGAGTATTCTGAGACTCTATTGCTTCCACAGTCATTACTGATAATAATGAAAAAGTCCTATATCATTTTACCATGAAAAGCAGTATAAAAATATATTGAATTCAAAATATTTCTTGTCTGACTTTTACATCTAAACCCATATTCAGTCACACTTGAATGTACAGTATGTCATAATACAGTATGAAAGAAAAGATCTGTTACTGCCGCCCTTTCATTGCGACTTTGAAAAGTTTGAGAACCCTTGAAGACCCCAAAACACATATGTTTGTTTGATGGATAACGCTTTAGATTACAACCCACAATGTACTGCATAAGTAAACAGAATTTACAGCGTAACTATTTTGTAATTACAGTGTACCTATTCAGTACCTCCGTGTAGGTATAAGGTAACAATATGCGAAGTTTGGATGGAAAAGGAGTAATAATCTGTAAAATTACAAATTATTTCTACTGTAAGTATTTTGAAACTAAGGGGTACCTATTCTAATATTATGGGGTATGTATGACCTAACAATCTTATATTTGCAAGAACTTCGCATATTATTCCCTTATACCTACACGGAGGTACTGAATAGGTACATTATAATTACAAAAAAGTTACACTGTAACTTCAGTTTACTTACGCAGTTCTTTGCAGGTTGCATATCTGGTTGTTACCCCCTTATTACCCAAACGTAACACATTGTTCCCTTATACCTACACGTATGTTCTTTATAAGTACACTATAATTACAGAAACGTACACCGTAAATTCAGTATAGTTACATAGTTCTTTGCGGGTTGTAATCTAAAGCGTTACCGTTTGATGCAATGTGACTCCTTCAACACTTAAGCCCTATGCAAAACAACCAAAAATCATATGAATATATAAACTGACCACTAATATCATCCATTTCATTATTATATGCATCTCTCTAGCTCTGTTATACAATCACCTGAAGGGATTCCCAGCAGCTCTCCTCTCTCTTGTTATCGTCATAACTCGGTGAGCACTGGACCAGCTCCAGGCTCCAGGGACGATGACTCCCCTCCCCATGCTGACTCAGTCTGTTTCCTGGCAAACTTGTTCTCTCTCTCTCTCTGGCACAGAGCGTCAACAGTTGGACATTTGGAAGCAAAACAGCTTTAGGACAACAGTGGGGCACTGCGGACAATGTGACAAATACAGACTTCATAATAGGCTGCAGATTGCAGTGATATTGAAAAGTAGATGTAGTAGTATAGCAGAAGAAGACACCAATATAGAACTCAAGAACAGTGACGCGGGAAGCAAATGATCCTACAAAGCTGAGGGGCAAGTTGACTCGCTGGTGAGGTAAACTTGTTAGGCGTAATTTGCAGAGGAAATAAAGAATGAAGAAGAAGAAAAAAAACAAGACGTCACCAGAGGGGTCGGATTCTACAAAAGGTGCACCTGTAAATGGGTTTATTAATGTCAGGATACTTGAGCCAAAAGCACTGCTGTAATTCAATAAATCCAACACTGCTGCATGCTAATGCCTGCCTTCATCCAGTAACTGTTTGCACTGTCACTTTTATCTAATTTTAGGCTTGAGAGGTAAACAGATGTGTTCAGAATTGGCTATGCTTTTTTGAAGTATACCCTCTGGTTACAATTACCCAGAATACAGTGCAAGCAGTATTCTCTGACATTACTGTTGTGTATAGAAAACAAAGGAGTTTTATTTGTGTCCATTTATTTATATTTCTCTCAGGCTTACGTTTTTGTGTTCAAGAGACATGGTGCACTCTTTTATTCCTACTGGAGCATGAGCTTTATATGAGCTTCATATGATCACAAATGTCAAATAAACAAAGCCATCCATCGGAACTCGTTCTACAATTAATGCCCTCAGTTTACCCCCTTTCGGTCAAAGAAATTGCGGGAGTAATTAGAAAATCTCATTTGCGGCTCGCACATCAGCCTTGAGACTCACTCACTGTGGTGATGAATGGCCGCAGCCCTTTTAGGCCAGCGAGTGTAGGCTATATAATGAATGCCACAGGCGTGCAGTGTGTCGGAGTAATTGATAGCCTGGATAACTGTCACTTTGCCTATTCTCCGAGTAGTCCCTGGGTTGTATCTGACACGGAGTCATGGCATTACAGTTCCTCACACCTTCTCGCTTGCTGCAAGGCATGGCGAGACTTCAACTGAACTCCAGCTTACACAATACAACTGGAATATGTTGGCTGTTTCATACATATTTTCATCTTGTTCTGCTTGTTTATAAAGTTAAATGCACCATTCAATATGTTTTGTAAGATTTCTAGTTTATGTCTACAAGTCATCTATGTGTTAATAGTTTAAAATCACTGGGTCTCATTAAGTAATAAATACATACAATTAGCAAATTTTAGTGAGCAGAATAGCTACCACACAAAACAGGTGTAACAGTTATGGACTTTTTGTTGTGTTTCTCTTTCTTCCTGTTCACCTGCCCTGTTTAGTTCTGTTGCCCTAGTTTCCTATGAGTCCTGATTTGTCTCTATGGCAATGTATTAGTTTCAGGTGTGTCTCATTTATTTACCCAGTATGTATACTCTTTGTTTTATTCTGTTCATGGCAGGTTATTTGCTTTACCATTGTGTGTGCTACGTTTGCTCCTGCAATTATTCTGTGTGAATTCCTTGTGGATTTATAATGATAAGACAGTTATGGTAAATTCTTCTTCATCGTACGCTTCACTCACAACAACCAACCATAACAGAAGAATGGACCAACACAGTTTCTTGCGGCATTTTTCTTTCTTTTTGTTCTCTCCC
>NW_015629561.1:226935-228746 GCF_001515625.1 Sinocyclocheilus rhinocerous
TTTTTTTCTCTCCCCCCCCCCCCACCCCACATTTGCCTCAGGCCTTACAGTCTCCAGCTCTGCCTAGGCGTGAGGATCCTCTGTCTCTGCCTCCAGCTTTCGAGTCCTGGACTCCACCTCGGTCCTCCAACCCATCAGCTCCACCTTGGCTCCTTGTTCCCTTGTCTCCACCGTGGCCTGCCATCCCACTGGCTCCACCGGGCTCCCTCGTCCCTCCAGCTCAACCTTGGTCAGTCATCGACCTTCCTCCGCTATGGGATTCCACTCCTCCACCTTTGCCTCATCCCTCCATCCCTCTGGCTCCGTCTGGCTCCTCCTTCCTTCCGGTTCCACCGTTGTTCTCAGTCACTCTGTCTCCCCTTCTCCGCCTCAGTTAGCTCCACCTTGGCCCTCCGGAACTCTGGTTTCACCCTGGCTCTCCACCTCCAGTGGCTCCATCTCCATTGCTCGTCCCGTCAAGGCCTTCTCCACCATGGTTCCTCTCTCCCTCGACTCCACTATGTCAAGTCACCTTTATTTATATAGCGCTTTATACAATACTGATTGTGTCAAAGCAGCTTTACAGTGTCAAACAGGAAAATAGTTTGTCAATAATGCAAGAGGAGTCATTTTTCCAGCTAAAGTCAGTTCATTGATGATTCAGTGATGTCATCATCCAGTTCAGCTCTCTTTAAACACAAACCACATCCATATAAGGGCTTTCCATAGCAACTCACCTATCTCTAGCTCACTGGCCTGAGAGTATTCGCTAAAAAAAAACATAAAAGTGTTTGGTTAAGCTAGTCCTCAATGCAGCTAGCGATGATCAACAGTTCCCTTGGTCTTTACTTGGTCTTTATTTCCACAAAACATATAAAAATATTGATGACTCATCTTGTTCATTGTTACACTATGTCACACAAATTTGTTATTGGCCTACAATTCAGAGCGGATCGCAACGCAGAATCAACAGGGAAATCACGTGGTGGTGGGACATGCTTCTACATCAATGAAAGGTGGTGTACAAATGTAACAGCATTGAAGAAGATGTGCTGTCCTGATCTAGAAGCACTTTTCATCAACTGTATGCCATTCTATTTGCCGCGAGAGTTTTCCACATTCATTCTCGTAAGTGTTTACATTCCACCGCTACAACAACTGGTTGATCAAATCACAGTTATAGAGCAACAATACCGGACTCTGTTATAACCATTCTCAGGGACATTAATAAAGCAAATCTCTCACGTGAACTGCCAAATTACAGACAGCACGTTACATGTCCTATCAGAGACAGTAATATACTGGACTCTCTGATCACTGATCACTGTCTGGTTCATCTTATACTGACCTACAGGCAGAAACTGAAATCAGCTAAACCTGTAATAAGGACTGTAAAAAGATGGACTAATGAAGCAGAGCAGGATTTACAAGCCTGCTTCAAATGCACTGATTGGAGTGTTTTTGAAGCTGCAGCCACCGATCTGGATGAGCTCACAGATAGGCCTGTCGCAATAATCAATATATCGACTTATCGCGCAATATATGTACATGACCTCAATAATTTTTGGTGACGCAATATATCGCCTATTATATTTACTTAAGAATTAAAGTCACCATGTTTTGTACATTCCACTTGCGCCTGTGTCTTTTGCAGCTTCTTGTACATAACGTGGTGTAGTCATGAGGTGCTGCTAGTACAAATTTAAAAAATGCTTCTACAAAAAAAAGTTTCATCTGCAGAAATGGTCTTGTTTAGGGATCTGTGCTTTTGTGCATACGGACATCTGACTGCTAAGTAGTGATTGTGTTTCTCAGCAATAGTGTGCACCCTT
>NW_015629561.1:228770-245133 GCF_001515625.1 Sinocyclocheilus rhinocerous
ATGCTTCTACAAAAAAGTTTAATCTGCAGATATGGTTTTGTTTAGGGATCTGTGCCTTTGTGCATATGGACATCTGACTGCTGAGTAGTGATTGTGTTTTTCAGCAATAGTGTGCACCCTTAATTTACAGAGAAAAGAAGGTCCGGGAAAAATCTGTAGATGTAAAAATCTCCATACAAGTTCTTTGTGCACTTTTCTTTTTTTCTACTTGTTGCTTTGCACTTTTTGTTAGAAAATGTTTATTTACTGTTTATTCAGGTTTTTTTTAAGGTATCTAATATTTTGATATTTAATTTCCATGATCTTAAAAATTAAAAGTTTGGTGTCATTTGGAAGTGTGTAGGCCTTCTTGCATTATTATGCCGTTACATTACAATTATATATTCAGTGGCATAAAATGGTCTTTAAAATGACAATAATATCGCTTATCGCAATTATTTCTGGGGCAATATATCGCACAACAAAAAGTTGTTATCGTGACAGGCCTACTCACAGAGACTATAACATCATACATTAGTTTCTGTGAGGACATGTGCATTCCTACCAGGACTCATTTAACTTACAACAACGACAAACTGTGGTTCACTGCAAAACTCAGACAGCTCCATCAGGCCAGAGAAGATGCCTACAGGAGTGGGGACAGAGTCTTGTATAAACAGGCCAAAACACACTGACAAAGGAGATCAAAGTGGCTAAGAGAAACTACTCCGAAAAGGTGAGAAATCGGTTTTCAGCCAATGACCCTGCATCAGTGTGGAAAGGACTGAAAGACATCACCAATTACAAGACACCATCCCCCAGCACTGTTGAATCAACAACTGACCGACGATTTAAATGAGTTCTATTGCAGGTTTGAAAAACCCTGTCTCACACCCCACACCCATTCTGACCTTCTCTCCTAGGATCTATTAACACCTCCAACAACCAGTAGCCTTCAGAGAAGCTGAACTTCCACTTAAGCACATTAATCTGTGAAGAGTGCTTCTCTTACTCCTCTTTCTTTCAGTGTAAACACAAGAGAAATTGAGCCTTTTAAGGAACTTTTTCTATACCCTCTTCTCCTCTCTCTAACTATCTTTCATGATGTACAGTCACAATAGAAGCACTCTTTGTAAAGCAGGCACTCCTTTTCTCTTACACCCGAAGGCATCATTTTCCACTCTCACACCAGTTCACATGACTAGGTTGATTTGCCAGGCCAGAAAATCATCTTAACACCAATCATGTATCAGTGTAAATCTGTCTGCATATCTGCAATAGACTGTGATTGTAAAACTGTACCGCATTTACATTTAGGACTATAACGTACACGATGACAACTGGAGCGAAACAGAGCAGTGATGCACTGGGCTTCCAATGAGTATCTGGGCCTGGCATGCGATTCAGAGCGTGCCATTATTTTGTTAGTCATGCATACAGGGTCACATGGATCACAGCTGTTAACAAGTGGGAGAGTTCTTGTGGTAACCCCCGCAATATCCTCTGTTGCACAGTTCAGCAGAACCATAGTTTGATTTATATTATTGATCTGGTGCAACAGACAGAAGATGAAGCGTGAACGGTGTGAAAACATTTTAAGACAGCATCGACAGTGCACAGCTAGAGACAGGAAATAATCAGTAAAGATGCATACTGACATGATCTATACATATTTACCAGTACTTTAAACAAATTACTTTAAACAAATTACATACAAAATGTATTTACATTACATAAATACATTTTGGTACCCCATGACTTAAAAACAGAAGCAAAAATTGCATGTTTTTAGTGACGACTATTAGATATCTTTGATAAACTCTTATTAAATTAGCCTAGCATGAAAAGCAGCTAATTTAAAATAAATCAAATATCTATATACCTGCTTAAAAAGGTGATTTTAATATGTCCCACCAAGGTCTTGACCTTTTCGATTAAATCTAACCATTAGAACCTTAATAATTTTGATATAATTTGTTGTTAAATCTATGTTCAATTAATTGTAATAAAAGCTATTTTTTAATAATTAACAAATTATTAATAATAATAACAATAATAATAATAATTTGGAAATTAATAACATTTTCCACATTTTCTGTGCAACTTTTATATTGTCAGTTTATTATCCCCCATTATAAAAATGTGATATTTCTTAAAATTGTAACACCCCCAAAATTTCATTTTAAATTTTACAAATATTATGGTATCTGTTATGGTAACCACATTTACAAGCTCAAGCATCAACACTGATATTGTAAGTAAAATGACCAAATAAATATTTTACTCTAATTTATGGTAAATTCAAGTTCTAAATAACTACCAACATTTGTTCCCAAACTAGCAACTACTCCTCATTGAGTGTCAGTTTCATTTTCGCTAAATATGAAATTATGCTGTTTTATTTATACTTTTTATTTTATTTGCTAGAATTGCTATTTTTTACTGTTGGTTGAAATTTACAAAAAAAAAGAGCCACAATTGTATCCCAAAATTTGGTAGCAGGGTTGCAAAAAATAAAACAGCACGTTTTGAATATAGAGTGCTGCTGAGGTTATGAACCATGCAAATATGTGAAAATATAGTAAGTGCATGATGGAATGGCAGAATGTAAGCACTGCACAACGGCAGAGTCTTATTAGAATATAAAGGAGCTAGTCTTCTTGTGTCCCTCTGGCTGATACTAAGTGAGCGTTTTTTTTACTTGCTCCCTCTGCGCTGTGAACTTATTATGATTAAAAGTAATTCTGGAGTAGAATTCTCTCCGAGCAGGTCCGTGTTAAATAGGCCACTGGCAAACTCAAGCATGTAAATGGTTTGGGAGGTACATTACATTTGTGAAAGAAAAGCACGATTCATGAAAATGATTGGAGCCTACATGTTTGTATACTCAAATTTTGCAGTCAAGGCCACAGGTTGTTGTGGGTTTTGTAACACGCGTATGTTTAAATGAGCATGTTTATCTGTTTCACATGCATTTGGCTAATTGAACTTGTTTATATTCATGTACAAGTTCCTCATTTGCAAACATGCCTTTTACATGTTTTGAATGCGGTATGGTTTCCTAACTGCAGTATCCTGAGCTCTGATGCTGCTGGCTGCATGCGGACTGAAGCTGCGCCTGTGTTTGAAGTCAATGCCTGGGTACAGGATTGTATGTGTGTGTGTGAGTGTTTGTGGCTTGCATGCTAATGATGAGGCAGTGGTACCAAGCGTGGGAGAGAGGGAAAAAGGTCTAACAGCCCACGTTGGTGACGTTACTCAAGAGAGGCTTTACAGCAGCAGAAACACAATTTCACACTTTCCTTTTAGGATTACGGATTTCAGAAAACATATCATAATTCAAACCAAATGTGCGCTACTGCAAGCACATTTCACTTCAGCTGTATAAACTGGAGGATTTGATTCAGAATTTACAAAAGAAATGATTGCTATTCAATCATTTAGCCTGACTCGACCGAGAAGAGCTTCAGCACGGCAACAGAGAACCATCATGACAAAGAAATAGATGGAATCTCTTGGATCCCATTTAAGAGTGGAAATCTATAGATGGATTATCTTGCGTCGTCTCACGTTTCATAGTCTCAACCACTTAAACTTAATGGCAGAATATGACTATAAGATCATCCATATGGAAAAACTGTTGAATCAGAAACGGAGAAGTTGCCGTTTTACTGGTTTACTAGCACTAATGGTCAATTCTGTTTTCAGCAAGCTCATAAAACAAGACATATGCTTGTCATAAATCACATAAAATGCCTGTGCCTTTTCCTGACTGGAACATGATGACAGAAATAGTCCTGCACTCTTCTGTAGCTATAGTAACGCTAAAGTATCCAAATGCTTTTGTTCTCGGCGTTCCAAAGCACATTCCTCTGAAAATGACAGTCATTATCAAAATGCCCCACAATTTCGTATCATGGCTTTAAAAATGCAAGGTATTTCATATCTGAAGGATTTCTTATGCCAGATTTGTGTTAAAATGTTTATGTACAGTGTACTCAGCTTGTTTCATGGAGTCAATAAATCATTAAAAAGCATATGTTTATGGCCAACATTAATTTGTGTCAAATCAACTATTAAGTATCACTGTAAAAATGATTTTTCAAACTTGTAAATAAAAACAAAGATCACTGGAGTATAAATACAATTTTAGTTCTTCAATTTTAAATTTTCATGTTTAATACAACATGTTTCTTGCAGTTTCTTTCTGATTGTTTGTGAAATTTACTAGCAATTTATGACTGAAAATTGTTTCCCCGCCCATTTTTTTAGTGTATGACAATAGTGCCATTTTGTACTAAAACCAATGAGCTCATGCTTATGCTCATGACATGGATGGGTGGACAAAAGCAGGGGTGTGACAACGGAGTCCTGCCGGTAGTGTGTGATGAGGTGCACTTGACGCTCATTGAAACTCTAGTGATAAGAGAGGAGCCTACAAATTAGGAAATTAGTCCCCGACACACTGTCCTGACTGTAATCACTTGCTCATTTTCAGTCACACTGTTGGTGTTCTGCTCACGGTAGATCGCAATTCATTCAAAAGTCAATGAACTGAAGAATGAGAGTGCACAAACTTCAAATTAGTGTTTGGCATCCTCACAAGGAAAGACTCAGGGACTCAGTGGGATATGATCATGGTTAAAGGTGGTGTGCTGTGCAGAAGCTTATATCCAAGTGTCCTTATACAGCCTGTTTGGAAAAAGCTTTGTCACAGCTGCACCACAGAGCTCATGAATTTCTGAGCCTCAAAATCAGCCTGGCACCACATATAATTGTATTGCCGGCAGTGAAAGGTTAGAGCAACAATTGTGGCTGCAGGCCGGAAAAAATATTCCTCTGAGGGTGTCATACTTTTTGTGAAGTCAAGTCAACCCTGGAGATTAGGAAAGATTTCAAATGAAAAAAAAATAATAATAATAATTAAACAAAATAATAATAATACAATTATTTTACTAAAAAACGGTTTTGGGCTACTAGTATAGATATTCTGAATAGTGCATTTAATCACAAATGACAGATGCGTTATTTAGCTAAATCATACCACATTCACAGAACCATTCAGAACAGAACTGGTTGTGAGCCATTCAGAACTGAATTGAGAATTTTAAACTCCTTTCAAACCCCTTTTAAACTCCAGTTAAATTCCTGAATTTGAATTCAATTTGAATTAAAGTAGCAAACAGAATGCAGAATTGCGTACATTTAATTGTATTTTTTATTTTAATTTATTTATTTGTGTAGAATTTATCATTAAATGCTGACTTTTAAAGAAATCTTGAAAATGCCTTGTAGTTTGAAGGTTCCAACTTTCTGTTTGTTGTGGCCAATATAAATTCCAACTCAGACAATAAATTTAATTTAAATTCTAACTCATAAACTGTATTTGAATTTTGCACATTAAAGGAAAAATCCAACCAAAAAAGAAAATTTGCTGAAAATGTATTCACCTTCAGACCATCTAAGATGCAGAGGAGTTTGTTTCTTTATCGGAACAGGGGTGCGTTTCCCAAAAGCATAGTTAGCCAACTACAGTTACAAGTTCTGTCGTTACCAACATAGTTCAATGATTCGGTGTTTCCTGAAACCATAGTTCAAACATTTGCAAACAGCATCGCAAACTTACATGGTTGAAGGAACTACTCTACAGCTCTCAACCTGTGGTTAGAAGCATAGTTATTTGTTAGTAAGACATTATGCTCTTGAGCACAATAAGCAAGCTAACATGCAGTTCAATCTATTTTTCATTCTATTTAAATATATATACATTTTAATAGTAGGGCTCCAGCCGTAGAGGCCGGGCCGCGGCCTCGGAGGCGACTTTGCCATGGCCTCCTGAACTATCTGCTCCACCGTGGCCACCTGGACTGTCGGATCCGCCATAGCCTCCTGAGTTCCCTACTCCGCCATGACGCCAATGTTTATGCCCATATTTGGTTTTTCCTGTTTCTATTCCCATTTAGTTCTATTGATCTCAGGTGTGTCCCATTAGTTTCTGTTTATATAAGGTGTGTTTTGCCCCTTGTTTCCTGTCCGCTGTCGAATGTCTATTGTCGAATGTTACAGATTCATTTTTAAACAAGACAGCATGATGCAGGCTTTTCGGCTGAAAATAAACGATGAAGCAGCGCTGAGTCTGACTAGAGTGGATCTAACAGTAATGTTGCAACACATAAGTGTGAGTAAACTTGCTTTTACCGGTATTGCATTGACTGTTCCAGACCGTTTCATATATATATATATATATATATATATACTGAGTATTTATAAGTTTTTAACCCAATTGACCCATGTTGTTTTCAGAGTACGTCACAGCAGTCCATCTGTTATTTTAATAAGCGAAACTGTTAGCCAATCATAGCAGTGGGCGTTTACTTATGAGTCTTGAATGTCCCCCGCCTATAAAAACAGACTTTTTTTTTTTTAAATGTAAAATCACACTAACATCATAAGGGAACCTCGGAGAACATTATAAATTAATTTTAAAAAAATGCAGTTCATGACCCCTTTAAAAAGGGTCATGTGTCAAAGCATGCATATCATGTTGCAGGAGAGAAATATAGATTGCCTGTCAGAGTAGCCATGGAGACTACTTGTCCCACATGTCTTGGGTGCACACACTCACACCCACAACCTACCCACTCATACAGTGACAATTATGGACTGTATCATCACAACCACTGGCTCAAATTGTCTTCAATATTTACTTGATAAGGAATGATATAATGGGTGTTCGTGAAATCTGATGTTCAACTTCATCTTGTAAGATACTGAAAATGTTAAAACACATTAAGAAAAAAAAAAATGGTAACACTTTACAATAAAGTTTAATTCATTAACATTAGTCAGTGCTGTAGTTTTAATGAACAGCAATTTTCATAGCATTTATTATGGTTAGGTCTAAATGAATGTTAATTTTTAATAATTGTAATTAACATACATATTGTTAATTCATGTCTGTTCATGATAAATTAACTAATGATCATTTATACAACTTGAAATGTTAATTTCTACATTTAACGTTATTAACCAAGATGAATAAATGCTGTAAAAGTATTGATCATTATTTCATGTTAGCTGAAATATTAACAAATTGGGCATTTTTCTAAAGTTCTCCCAAATATAAGAGTAAAAGCATTATCTAAAAATTGGTGGGAAATAGCATGCAATGGGGTGCATTTCATGCTCATTGGAACTGATAAGAGGAAGCTTTACAAATGAGGAAATTAGTCTCTGACACACTGTCCTGACTGTGACCAATAACTTGTACATTTCCAGCTTTTTGTTTTTCTGCTCATGGTAGTACGCAGCTCACCTGAATGTCAATTAACTCAAGTATAAAAGCCTTAAGTTCTACAAGGTAAGACTGATGAAAACATTTTACTGACTCACCCAAGTGCCCTTGGTAGAATCAACATAAAATAAATGTAAATGTGTTGAAATCAAGAAATCTCCATTGGTGTGAAGTCACCTAGGTTCATTGCTACCTCAGATAATTTGATTCAGAGTGACATACATTATTCATGTACATACATTGATTGCAAGCAGCTCACCCACTGGTGAAATCTAGGGTCAAGTGTTTAGTTTATGAAGGTTCAGACCTTGATATCTTTCCTGTTTCTCCACTGAAATCTGCAAAGTCATGTTAACAACCCAGATTATTATTTTAACAATTTCTGTGTATGCTTAAAACATTTTCTCAATAGTCCCATGGTCTGTAAATAAAACTGTAAAATGACTTCTGTACACTGTGGATAGCCTGCTACACTACACTTTCATATGAAAACTGGACATGAGAAAGGGTGTTAATGGAGGGGATTTTTAACCTCTGAGCTTTCACATCACATGGACGACACTCTTTAGGGCGTTAATCTGGGCCAAAACTATGTGTATATGTGCTTCACGTTGTGGTGCTTTAGTGTTAGAGGCATGAATGTGTCAGGCAAATAAAATGTTGCCAAGAAGAACTGGAATGATTTTTGGAATGAAAATGGCCGTATGTGTTCAGTACTTTCAAGATAGGTTTGTTAAATAAATTTAGAAGATACATTCCTCAAAAACAAAAGTACTATGCAAATAAAGATATACCTACAGTAGAGACTGCAAATGTCAATATTTCCATGAAAAAAGTGCAGAGATTATAAATCCTATCTGTGTGTACAGTATGTTTACATTATGTAAACCCATTCAGTATGTGCTAAGTGCTGTTGAGAGTAATTTGATGGAAACTTTAGATCCAAAGGCTGACAGGTCTGCCTCATCAACCAGCTGATCTAAAACCATCACAGATACACTAGGAAAGAGCAGCTAAATGGCTTGAATTGTTCTGCAAAAAGATAAAGAAAGATTTCAAGTAACTTTAAATCTAAGGAAAGGGTTTCAGAAAACATTTTCAAAGCTAAGCTTTTTAGTTTTTCTTGGCAGCTTTCTTCAGTAGGGTGGAAGCTATAGTGAGACAAATCATGCCACAGACTGTGTGTGCATATCGGAGGCAAAACCCTAACACCCAAGAGCCCTGTTTTCTGAAGACTCCCTCTAGAGAAATTCATAAATAATAAAACAAACTACAGTGCTTTTGCACTGACAGATAAACAGTGTGCCTTCTTTCTGCAGTCATCCTTATAGCTGACACTGTGCATGTGAATTCTAACCCACTGACAAAATATGTAATGTGGGTCAATGACGTGATCCTCGATTTTTTTTTTTCATCCTATCTATGAATTTATTTAAACATACTTTAAAACATACATTTTTTGGGGGATGTAAAGTGAAAAATCAGGAATAACTGTCAAAGAAAAAATATATTATATTCTTGGATTTTGCATAATCATTTATTATTATTATTTCTTATATAAAATAAATACAAATATATATTTTAACAAAATGACTTTACAGCTTATTAATCTTTGAAAATTGTCCATCAAATAAAAATGCTGTAACTCACAAACAATAATGAATGAATACATACATTTATACATAGTGGGTCAAAGACGTTAAGATGTCCGCATCAAAAGAAATTTACAAAAGTGATTTTATGTCCATAGAAAGCACATTAAATGCGAGTAAAGTATCTACATTTAAGGTTTCAAATAAGTTTTTGAAGAGTAAAATGTCAAAATTTGGTTGAAATAATGTTCCATTGTCATTCAGTGTAACACTTATAGTTATGTAAAAATTCAAACAACAGCTTATTCTGACCTGTACATATTAAAATATATAAAAGAATGAGTGAGCATATTACATTTTATTGGGTTTTAAATTAGTAAAAAATTATTACTGACAAATGGGTAAAAATAACAACTAATTAGTATTTGGGGTGAAGGTAATTAGTTTTGTTAATATGTCATAAATTGATTTTTGTTGTAAATATGCCTGACAAGACTGTTACACTGAATGACATTTTAGTGGGTGTCTTCTGTAAAGCAGGGGAAAATGTATGACATTTATTTTTTGCTCAGAAAAACAAAAACAAAAATACAATTACATTAAACAAAACTTAAAAAAAAATTTTTTTGGTGGGGGGGACAACAATTTAAAGCAGTACTGTTTTTATGTTTAAACCCTTTTTCATCTTTGACCCATAAACAAATTACATCATAGAGAGGACACCTGTCCTGCAGACCCTCCTGAATGTGTGGCAAGGTAAGTCTTTTTAAATATTAGAAAATTTGACCTTGTGACAAGGCAATGTTAATTTCTGGTTGTAAAATGTCATGTCATGTTGTGAAAAATAGATTTAAAAATATTTTTGTAGTAATAAAGATTGTGGTCTAAAAAGTACATTACAAATAACTTAATTCAATAATTTGGCACATGTGTTTTAAACTGAAACCCCAATATACATGTATGAAGAATTGCAGTTTAAATATAGCCCAGTCACTTAATTTAAATATTATTATAATTTTAGATTATTGAACTATTGAACATTGCAATAAACCTACAGAAATAAAAAAGCACCAAGAGAACATCACAGTAGAAAATACAGTATTCATTTCAACTGCTTTGGATTTTATGTTCTTCTGATCAGTACTTATGACCCTGCACTGTTACAGCCCATTTTCTTTCTCTAATATTTGGCAAATGAGTATGTAAAGGCAATATTTTAACACACAAAGGAAAACTACAATTGAGAAAAGTCGTTAAGGCTTCAGGCTGACATCTCATTTACTGTTTGCCTTCGCAAACAGTACATTTCCTCTTGTCTCTGGATGGGCTGCCTGCTTACTCTGCCCTTGGACTTTTTTTTTTTTTTCTTTTTTTTTGCAGTTTTAGGACTCCCGTAGCTTCCGCAGATCATAAAAAACACAAACTCAGTACTTTTATTTTCATATTTGGAATACTTATAAATCTACAAAGATGTTTTTTTGAACTGCTCTCATCAACAAGTTTGTCCTTTGGTGCATCTTTGAGTCATTTGGGTGCTTTAATAGCGCAAGCAAAAGCAGGCTGTTTATTTGAGAGCTCTGTTTAAAAGACTCCATTACAGACATGAATATCATTACTATAACAGAGTGAGGGCTGTTTGTCTTAATTGTTTAGTTAAATTACCTTGCAGAGCTGGTTCATGAGACCTAAAAGAGGCAAGACTATTTTTATGGCACAACTGAGATGAACAATAAGGTTTGAATGAATCATCTTTTAGCCCACGAAGGTCCATACATAAGAAAGCATTGCATTTGTCACTTTAAAGAACATCTTTGACCATCTGTGCATGTGACTGTACTGTAGCCCTCATACATCATCATCCATCCTATGTGTGTTTGGTAGGAGGACAATCAGCGGTTTATTCTTGCCTGCCCGTTGCATTCTCCAACCTTCTGCCATCTACTGCTGCCACAACACCACTTGTATCAAATGTAAATATGCCATTCTGAAATCAGATCTATGAGTTACAGGAGCAAAAATAAGGCACACAATGTCCTTTGTGTTTTGGGAGCCTACACTTTCTTAATGTAGTTCTTCAGATCTGTTGACACCCTGCCTGTGTAAATACTGGTATGTAAAATAGCCTTGAGCAAGGACGTGAAGGGTAGACAAACAAATAACAGAAAACCAAATACAGCAGATGATTATTTACAATTATGCCATTGAAGGAACACTGATATTAGTTTGGCAACACTCTATTCGGCCTGTGAACTTTTAAGTGGTGCCTCAAGATGCAAGGAGAAGAAGATTATAACATAAAGTTTTAGTTCTCCTTAGCATCTAAATAAATGATGACTTTGCACAGTGTTACACGGCTGATGTTGCAATATCATCAGCCGTGGGGATCTAATTTTATAAAATGATCATAAATGTCTGTGCACCAATGCAACATTTCGACCTCTTGGTTTTCATCAGGACTGAGTGGTTGAAATTTATTTGAATATAATTTTGGAGTAATGATATCAGTGTGAAGTTTCACCCTTCTCAATCTGTGTTGGTTGCATTGTGCCCTATCTAGCTGACATGGATCCGAATTTCATATTCAAGCATCTATGTGACATTCAGGTGAGTATCTTCCCTGTCCTATCTTGCTGCTTCAATTCCTGTCTTCTGTTAAGCCGTAATAACATATTCTTAGTACTTTCATCTCAGAAAGGCAAAGGGTTTTCTTTTTAAAACAGGATTACAGCTTTTCTATGTAAACTAAACAGTGGCAATTGCACTATAATTGTGAAACTCATAAGGCCTCAGCCTCATTATAAATGCTACAGTTACAGAACTGTCCAAGGAATAAAAACATCTATGAATCTCAAAAGACATGGTGCAGTCACCCTTTCAAGAGTATGCAATAATGACAGAATTATAGGTAACCATGGCTACCAAACAGTAATGGGCCACCTGTGGGCTACTGGTTCAGTGAGGAAGCCAGAATGAGCTTAGTTTCAAAACACTGATGAGATTGGATGTCTGGATATAATAGAAATGCTGTTTGTTCACCACTATATAGGCCTACTTGACTACACTTCTCTTGTATCATGTTACAATTCTCAGTTATCATGCCCTTAGTCACCAAAAAAAAAAACCGGTGTGAAATGTGAGAACTTAGTTTACAGTCAATCCCAAGTAGTTTGAGCAGCTGCCAAACAGGTCTCTCCAATGCCCAAAACCATGTTGAAATAGACTAAAATCCAAAATGTGATTTTAGTTCTTCTTTTGCATTTATATTTATTGGACATTGGCAACCCAACTTAAGATGCATTTCCGCCACCTAATGGACTGGAGTGATGTCAATTTTGGTTGCTAAATAGGGACTACAATTGCCGTCTGACTATTCAAGCACATAAACACACATCCTTGTGGTAGTTGTAGTACTTCAGTAGAAACTTGTTGCAAACTTATTTTTTCAATAAAGACGGCTGTAAAATTCACATCTCGGATATCTCGCTAATTTACGTTCCACAAAAAATGAGAAAGTGTCTTTAAGTAGCATCTTTATTTTTAATCATAAACCCAAAACCGTTATAAAAATCTAAATAGTATAAAAATAAATAAAAGTTGCTGGCTGGAAAATGCTAAATCTCTTCTGATTTCCAGGACTACAAATTAAACGGCTCTATTTAGCGACACCGCTGGCTTTATGAGTAAAATCAGGGTCTGTTCCAACCATCTGTAAATATTCTAATCGTGTAAAAATATCCCTGTTCCACACCACTGCGTCCATAGTTACATATCTGGCTTTATAATTTACCCTGTCTAGCAACTCGAGGTGGTAGGAATTCCAGTATCTGACCATTCATTTGCTTCAATTTTCCTTATGATCCACCTTAAATGACTGATCCCACACAAGTCCCTCCCTCTCCGCCGCAGCTCTCCCAACCCTCAGACTGAATCTGTATCTTCCCTCTTTCGATTTCCAGCCACGGCAACCAGTGATTTAAACTGTCTTTTTCGTTGCGCGGTGAAAGGTTGCGTTTATCCGCGCTTTTCCCGGCGGGCAACAAATAGAGCAGTTAATACGTAGAAAACAAGATTGAAAACCAAACCAAACTTGGATCTGTTGCGTTTGCGTTCCGTAACCAAAGCGGAACATTCCTCAATCTCTCTTGTGATTATTTCCTCTTTTCTCTGGACGAGAAAAAGCTGTTGGATTGGTTCGAGCAGACGGGCTTCTTACTTCTCAGCGGCGTGATATAAGAAGTTTATACACGTTTTTAGCCTAAACGCGGAGGTCACATTCTACATGTAGGAAAAGCGACTAATTCCATCCTGCTGGTTGACTGGCACCAATTCTAAAGTTAGTTTCCAGATGCAGAGTAAACAAACACGGGTTGCAAGCGAAGAAAGACATTGCCTATCCGCGCAAGCGTTTACTTAGAGACCTTTTGCGTCTTTCTTCATTGGGAGTTTTGAGGAGAAGGCTTGTTTTTGAGGAGCAGAGCTTGTTCCTCGATGCACTGAATGAGGAGGAACGTCCCATGTGCGGCTTTCACTCTTTCTGACAACCCTTCAGACCCAAGGTAGGTTTATTTTTCCTGTTTTATTCTACTCATTTCCTTCACTTTGATTTTCCTATCCACAGGTGTGCGCGTACATGTTCCATCTTGTTCCTCAGAGCCGCGCCGTATTTGCTCACGAGACGTGTTTTTGCCGGTTGCAAGTAATCATTTCTTCACTTCAGTGAGCAATTTAATCGTTTACAGATATTACACTAGTTCAACTGTGAAAATTGCTTTTTTTTTGGTATTCCAGTAACGTCTCAATTTCATGTGAACGCTACGCTTATCGTTCTTGATTTTATTTATGCGTGTATGTATTAGCGTATTTTAGTGCCATTTCATCATTTCTGTCAGTGCAGTACCATTACGTTGAGGTCTGCACGTTCTCCACTACTGGCAAATAGGGTCTTTTAATGGGCAGAAATAAACGGGTACATTTCACGTGAAGAGAAAAGAAGACTGCTGATTGATAAAGAGGTAATCAGTCGATCCCTCTGACGTCACCCCCTTGGGTAACGTCCACCGCGCCTCTCTCGCGCCTCTCTCGCGCCTCTCTGGGTGTGTCCTCGCGCTATTGCGTCGAAGGGGAAACCCTGCAATTTGTTCCCCGTGAGGAGCTTCGATTCTCTGTCCTGTGAGGAGAACAAAACCTGCCCAGTTGTGTCAGAAAGAGAAGAACACGAGGCACATCGGCTTTCTGGTTTGTGTTATGTTAAAGTACGAATGTTAAATGAAGATTCGTTTGCGATATTGACGGTTTGAAGATCTCCGTCACCGGGTGTCTTGTGATCGTTAGCCTCAGCAGCCTGAGGAGATGATAAAACGGTGACATTAGTCGTGACAAATGGCTTTAAAATATCAAAATACGATATAAGCCCCCTCCCCCCCCCTCATTACAACAGTTTTTAATATTAAAGAGGTAATTCAGCTAAAAATGAACGTTTAGCAGAACGCCTCAGTTACTATTGACTTCTATTGTATGTTTTCCCATACAATGAGAGTGAATGTGAGGCTGTCATTCTGACAAACAACCGTTGTGTTTCACAGAAGAAAATTAGTCAAACAGGTTTTACTCAACATTATTGTTAAATTATTTAATTTTTGGATGAGCTATTCGCCGTTGATATTGTATATTTTGTGTACATGGTCTCGTGAAGGCCATTTGAGGACTTGTTCTGACCCTCAAAAGGTCAGGTTATGTTTATTGTTTTTAGGTTTAAACTTGTTTTTCCCTCTGGCAAAAATGTTATCTTGATGTTTTGGAGGGCTGGTAGTCCTGTGAGACAAATCATAGCAGGTTAGTTTGTTTACCATGTCACATTCACAAAGTCTCCTTGTGTGGAAACTGGAAAGCCACCTTATTGTTTTAAGGCCCACAGGGGATGTTCACAAGCTAATCTTTTGCTGGTGTGAGGATGATTTATTTTGTGGAAATTTAGGAGAGATGTTTAGTATGCCCACAAAATAATCAGACGAGAAAGGTCAGTCCTTATGAAATATGCTGTGATCACATTTAAGCCTATCCCTGCAGATCCACCATAATCCAGGAGAATCCATCCCATGGCTGAAGAATTGTTGTTAACCAAATGAGAGTGATTGAAACTCACTGAGATCACTGTGTCATCTGATAGATTAGCAAACAGTACGCTCTTTCCGTGTTTAAATGTGGGAGCCTTGTAGTGTGTTTGCACAAATACCGTTCCTGTTTCAGGGGAATTTATTAGTAAATATTTTTCTCGAGGACATCAGTAAGCAGATATCACAGCCGAACAACCACTTGTGTATGCGTTCATGTGCGTGGGTGTGCTTGTGCATGCTTTAAACTTTACATAACCTGTAGGGTGGGGGTGTTTGCAGCTATCAAGAAGTTTTCTTCTCTAGTTATTACTCCAGCCGACTGATGCAATTTATTGTTGTGCAAATCAAGCTGTGTTTACCCTGCAGAGCATCTGTTCCTTCGAATTAGGGGAGAATTGTACTGTTCAGCCTCCCTCCTCAGACATGGGCGATGGTAGTAATGTCAGCCTATACTGTGACTCAGGTCTCAGTGGTGTGACTACTAGCTATAAATGGGGTAGCTATATCTACTAGCTCAGACTGTTGTGTTAAAAACATGACTAGAGGCACTTAATGAGCAGTGGGGGATTGTTTAGCGTGAAACGGTGTGGGGGATGTACCTGTTGAATTGGGCTAAAATGGAAAATAACGCCTTCGTTAGTGGAAGTAGAAGATCCTGCATGCTGTCGCATAAGGATAAAATTTCAGGTGAATCTCATCAAAACGTGCTCTGGTATAATTTCATTGAAAAAGCTGGAGAAATAAGTTGTATTTAGAAATTTGTCTAAAGGAAATTAAGCCTAATTTTGGGACCCTCAAAACATTTTGCATTTTGACATTGTCTAATTACAAGTCATTACTGCGGCCCTTAAATTCAAATTACCATTGTGCATTTGGACGTTTTGTAACATTTTGAATACCCAAATTCTCAAATATATATAAATATATATCGCATGCGATTTATCGTGCAGCCCTATTTGGAATTATAAATATGAGCGTAGTTCGTCTGTTAATATCACATGCACTTTTTTGTTTGTTGTTTTTTTTAGTTTGTTACTCAGACGCAGGCAGTGCGCTGCATGAGACAAAAAAGTAATATAGCCAAAACAAGTTTGTAATGTAGCAATCCTTCAATGTAAACAGTCTGCAAAGTTGTTAATCAAAAAAGTGCATGATAAATAAATATATTGTCAGGGGTGCACAAGTTTTTCAACCTGGTTCTAATATGAGAACCTGGAGATTTGGTTTGGTCCTCACACGGCGGCACATGGTGTGACCCATCAAATATAACTATAAAAAATAAATTAATAATAGTGATACTATTATTGCACTTTATTTAGTAAAAAAACCCCAGAAATAATAAAGTGTGATCATACTATTTTATTTTAAAATAAAAAGGGAGTATT
>NW_015629561.1:245273-245741 GCF_001515625.1 Sinocyclocheilus rhinocerous
TGTTATTTATATTTATTAAAGATTACAAGGTCACGTGAATAAATAATGAAGGAAGGAAGTAATGAAGGAAGGAAGGAATGAAGAAGGAAGTTTCGACCAGAAATGTTCGTTCCTTTTGATTATGGGTTAAAGAGCAGGTCATATGGGTTTTCGAAAAATATATTTTTTGCACGTTTGTAATGTAGCAATCCTTCAATGTAAACAGTCTGCAAAGTTGTTAATCAAAAAAGTGCATGATAAATAAATATATTGTCAGGGGTGCACAAGTTTTTCAACCTGGTTCTAATATGAGAACCTGGAGATTTGGTTTGGTCCTCACACGGCGGCACATGGTGTGACCCATCAAATATAACTATAAAAAATAAATTAATAATAGTGATACTATTATTGCACTTTATTTAGTAAAAAAACCCCAGAAATAATAAAGTGTGATCATACTATTTTATTTTAAAATAAAAAGGGAGTATT
>NW_015629561.1:246198-257336 GCF_001515625.1 Sinocyclocheilus rhinocerous
ACCCATCAAATATCACTATAAAAAATAAATTAATAATAGTGATACTATTATTGCACTTTATTTAGTAAAAAAACCCCAGAAATAATAAAGTGTGATCATACTATTTTATTTTAAAATAAAAAGGGAGTATTGTATACAAACTAGGGATGTGCGGCTCTAGTCGACCAAACGGTACAGCTCCTACTAGTCGACACTGAAAACAATAGTCGATTACACGACAGAAAAAAAAATGTGAACATGATTTTATCATTCAAATTACCGTCATTTTAACATGGCATTTCAAAACATTTGAAATAACAAGTTAAAATAAAACGTTTGAAAAATAATACATTATTTTCTATAAAAAATAAATTAATAATAGTGATACTATTATTGCACTTTATTTAGTAAAAAAACCCCAGAAATAATAAAGTGTGATCATACTATTTTATTTTAAAATAAAAAGGGAGTATTGTATACAAACTAGGGATGTGCGGCTCTAGTCGACCAAACGGTACAGCTCCTACTAGTCGACACTGAAAACAATAGTCGATTACACGACAGAAAAAAAAATGTGAACATGATTTTATCATTCAAATTACCGTCATTTTAACATGGCATTTCAAAACATTTGAAATAACAAGTTAAAATAAAACGTTTGAAAAATAATACATTATTTTTAAAAGTTTATCTGGGCGGAAACAGGCTATTATATATGCTACACGCACACACAGAGGTTTTTTTTTTCTTACCATCTTTTGGTGGTTTCTTGCTTTTAGACTAGTCGACTAGTCGGATACAAAACTTTCGTTTAAACGTCAGTCAAATTAGTTGTGACGCACATCCCTAATACAAACACAATTATTTTATAGTAAACTTAAAAATAAAATGCTAAATATTTTTTATTATTTTTATTATTATTTTAATTTGAAGCTTAATTATTATTTTTAATTTGAAATATTAAAATTTTTCATTTTCAAACTTAAAATCAGCAAGCTTTTATTTTGGCGGGTTGCCGGCAAGTAAGTATATGCGCTTCCGGGTTTAACGCTGCCGATTGTCAAAGTTTTACATTGTGCTTTGAAAATGTTAGCCTAGATTTATGCTTTCAGTTTGAATAGAAATTTTATACAGTACAGTTTGTCGATCTAAAATGGTAATTGTTCATTAACAGTTGTCAACCATGTCAGTACGCAAACGCACACTCTGAACTAATTTACACAGCGCATTTCTTGTTTTGGTCATGCATGCGGGCCTGCGGACCACTTATGTGCACCCCTGGATATTGTCTCTCAAAAGAAAGAGTCGACTCTGAACCACCTTAACGAGTCGTCATATTTTCGAATCTTCTGCCTGATACCTATATACATCACAAGGTAACACATTTGCATAATCCCCGCCTGCCCGCGAAATATGAACACTCTGACCTGCCCACAAACACTTCCGCTAGTTAGTGTGTTTACATCATGACGAGAAGCACTGTGTTTTCAGCCTCACTGGGCATTCTAACAGAGTTCCTACACGTGCACCTCAAATAAGTAAATGATAATGAATGCAATAAAACTGCTGTCACATCACGTAAAGTACCACATACAAAGTTTAAACTTACCACTGAGAAACGTCCTGATCAAGTCATGCTTACGATGGAGTTTCCGGTTGAGCGACTGCATCGGTATCATCCTCGGACTCGGGCTCGAATTGATAAGGTAATATTGATGCCTTTTTTGTAACCTTATAGCATCTTTGTTTACAAGTAACCCTTCGGAGCAAAAAAATTAATTATGGTAATGGGCGTTTCCGACACGCATTGTATACGGAAAGACCAATCACAGACTTGGCCAGCTGGAAGGAAGGAGTTTACAGACCTTAAGCTCAGAACTGCTTTGAACGAATCATTTCGAAATCATTGAAAAATAATTCTAATATTAAATGTATATTTTGAGAAAATTACAATGTTTTCTGACCTTAGATGCATTTAAACCTGTTGTAGGGGACTCCAACACAATATTAGGACACTTTAAAATACCATATAACCTGCTCTTTAATAAGTGAATCTCACAAATTGTCTTAAGAACATGTCCAGATCATATTTAAACTTTTATTAAAGCAGGCCTCCAAATGAGATTTTGAATGAATGTATGCAGTAATATATCCTTGGCAGAGCAATAGAACCAATGTTTTTTTTCCTTAGCTGTTTCTGAACAATTAAGGCAGACACTCAGTTGCCGTTCTATTAAACATTAACATTATCTTGCATCAAAAAAAGTTGTTTCCTGCATGCTGCTTTTTCATTCTGTGCCAGCAGTATGTTACACAGATTTCTTTCACATTGTTTGCCCTGTAGTTTGCTTGTATTTAGGACATTAGCACTGCTAAATAGGAGAACATTTGTACCAGGGTTAAATGTGGCAGTGTAATGATTACAGAGGTCAGGTGATTCTTAGCATCTGTGTGTTGTTTTCCTTTCCTCTGTCAGATGGCGTGGTGTGCATGCTCAGGTTTGACGGCAAAACAGCGTGACCAATGAACCTTGCAGGGATGCTACGAGTCACATTGGCTCAGCTTGGGTGAAATGGTGAATGCGCAAATGAATGCATAAATATGTAATTTTGCATTAGCGGTGGGGTTCCGTGGAGCGTGGATGCATGTGGAAGTGCGGTTGCCCGGCATGGAGTGGCAGGAGAAAGATCTCTGCTGACTGAGATAAAAAGAGGGGCCTCCCTGTAACAGATGCTCATATACTCGTTCGCCTGGAAAAACAAACATGCTTTTTTATTTGTACGTTCCAATCACAGCGAGCTTCAACACTTGTGTTGTTATCACTGGGAAGATGTACCCCCGAAGATGTGCTTTTTTCATCGAGTTTTTTTTCCCCCCTCTTGCCTTCATTCACTTACTGCATTACTCTTTCCCTCCCTATTCTTTTCTGTCTCTATTTGTCTTTCACCCTCCCACTTCTGTGCGATGTTTAATGGAATACTAGGCGTGTGTGTGTGTACGATGATGTTTGAGTGTGTGTGATTGCTGGTGATTCAGCAGTCTTTAACTGTGTTTGCAGTTGCATCAATAGCTAGTAAGCGAAGAGATTGTGTGTCCTTAACAGTGTTGGGCAAGTTACTCTGAAAATGTAATCAAATTACTGATTACTCCTTTTAAAAGTAATCACGTTACTTTTCTGATTACTTAATTTCAAAAGTAATTAGTAATTAGTTACATTACTAGTCAATATAAGCATAATGAAGCTTTCATAATGTCTGCAATTCATGTGTTATAATGAGAGGATTCATGAGCACGCAAATTTCAGCACTGCATTGCTCAATGCTTTTCAGAAAGGCGGGGCATAGAGGAGAAACAATAATGTACAGTATGTGGAAAATGTGTTTTTTGAACTTTAAACAGCATAAACACATTTCATTACACCAAATACACAAAATAATGTTCTTTTTAGCAACATCATATGACCCCTTTAAGTGCGTGTTTGTGTACATGACAGATACCATTACTGGGTACCTAGTTGGGTTTCCATAGAGGATGTGTTTCCAGGTTCTGTTTCTGCTCTGAATGTAATCACAGTGCAACATATTGGCTGCTTAGGTAGGTACTGCATTACATAGCAAAGTGGTTGTCATACTTGTCTGATTAAGTATGCCTGATCAAATCAGACCATGCAACCTCACCTTACAAACTGTGTAAGGTTTCAATCTCTTGAATCCTCCCCCAAAAAAGTTAAGATTGCATGTTAAGTTTGGAGTTGGTATTTTTTTAACAAAAACATTAGGCAGCACAACTGTTTTTAACATTGATAATAAGATATGATTCTTGAGCACCAAATCAACATATCAGAATGATTTCTGAAGGATCATGTGACACTGCAGACTGAAGTAATGGCTGCTGAAAATTTAGCTTTGTCATTGAAAATTCACCATTTGTCCTTATTAAAGTTACATTTTAAAATGATATATTATAAAAATATTATTATTATTTTAAATTTTAATGTTTCGCCACATTACTGTTTTTATTGTATTTTGATCAAATAAATGCAGCCTTGGTGAGCATAAGTGAAATTTTACTAACCCCAAACATTTAGTGTGTATGTGTAGCAGTAAGTTGATTTAAAATAATTACAGATAACATCAGAATCATGTTTTAGGATGCACATTAATGCATGGTTTCTTTTTGAAAAGAAAGCAAAATGTTGTTTCATATGAAATACATTTTCACCCATTACATTTTTTTGGGATTGAGCATATTTGAGCTAAACCCATTTTTTTGTTGGGTAGAGTAGTAGATTAAATTTTTTTTTGTTTAAATACGTGTGTATTTGTAATTACATGCATTAATGTTAATTTTGTCAGCTTTAATATACATGTAAACTTTGTATATTGTATACATAAAATATTGTATTCCATGAATACATTTACCATAAAACTGATTGTCATGCATTTTAAATGTATGTTCAAAAAAAAAAATGTTTACCATACATTAAAGTATGTTGTCATTTATGGAACAATTAGTTCCAGTCCTTGAATTTGATTGGCCGTGTAATTGGCATGTAAATATTGTCTTTTCAGGTTTAACAAAACCATGAGGTGTAAAATGCTGCTGTTGTGTTTAGTACAGTGTGGGGTTATCGGGCGTTTAGCATAAAAACAAAATTGGAGATGCACAAAGCAGCCAAGCAAGTTTTCAGGACCTAGTTTACACTCCAAGCGAAGCAGTGCCTTCGAAGGCAGTACTTACTTTAACATTATTAGTACAAATGAACCTATTTATAATATTCTGTTATACTGGTGCTGTTTCTTATAATTCAGCAAGAGAAACTGGCCTTAGCTCAATGAGACGGCAGCCTTCCTGGCTTTATCAGAATGATAGCGCTGCTCCAGCAGCCCACGCCGCAATGACAGTTACATAACGATCACTGATGTCTCCCCGCGCAACTGTTAAAGTCAATCGACAGGTTCCTCGTTCAACCTCCACTGCTGGCCTTGTACTGTGGGCCAAGGTGGGCGGCATAGTCGATAACTTGAGCCTGAGTGGAAGATCGAAAAAATTAACTAAAATAAAGACCATGACAACAATGACAAAGACTTTGTAGAGAAAATTCCCAACCAGGGTGGCTTACAGAGATTGCATTAATTTAGGGCTGTCGCGATTTGTCAATTCTATTCAACTATTCGATTTAAAAAAATCCTCGACTTCATTTTGCCTGCGTCGACTAACCAGCAAAATACCGGAAGTGGCGCATTTCACGGACGAGAATCCATAAAACACATTATTAGACTGTTTTCCAAGGCTGCATGATATATTAAACCCATTTAAAAATCATAATTAAGCATAACTGTGAATTCACAAATGCTACGATTTAATTAAATAATTATATGCTATGCAGTTATAGGCGTGTAGGTTACGTACGTGCTTCTCACAGCGGCTCCATTCACAGTAAATGCTGTTCCACAGGAACTGTTATCATTTACATGTGTGGAGCGGCTCAAACTCCATCTGTGCATGTTGTTGTGAGTTTGGGTTTATTATAATTTGGGTTCATCTGGGAACGCAACGTGCGCCATTTCATCAGATTTGTAAGGGTAATGTGTAAAAACAATCATCAGGCCATTGGCACCCCTGCAGTCCTTTGTTGTAATGCGTACTGTACATTAGGTCTATTCACTGATCTATAATAGAGATTATATTATATTATTGTATAATTCTATATAGATCAGTGGCTCCATTACATTATAATACAGTATTTTAACAGTTTTGTTCAATAAAACCATATGATTTCTTGCGTTTGATACTTTATTTGAACTAATTATTATTGCCTCATTGCTATTATATATGTATTTTAAGTAAATTTAAAGGCTATTGTTCACTTAGCCTACATCTATTTTTATTACCACAAAAATGTATTATTAATTATAATATTTTATTATTAGTAGACCAGAACACGCGGACATGTTGTCATTCTTACACTATAATACTGAACTTTGATTTCGGTGATTTGGACTTGCTTCTTGCACTCTATGTTGCACTTTACCTTTGCTTTAAAAAAGGATTTCATTTGGAGTTTCACTACTGAAGTGCTCTGTTCAGTTTTTTTCATCATGCTGGAGATGTCCGTTTAAATCTGTTGTTTACATTTATACTTTTTTATGATACACTACTGAATGGCAAAGTTGCAAGTTTAATAAAGGTCTTTAAAATTGTAGATTTTTTTTTTGTGGGAAATTAATTGTTTAGATTAATCGATAAATTAGTCGACAGATTAATGGAAATAAAAATAGTCGTTAGTGACAGCCCTACATTGTGTCATTTTGAAACGCATCATGTTCCCACTTGTGGTATATTTAAGGAAGAGAATGTCCTAATTGAATAGGGTATTAGTCTGGGGTAGTGATTAGGGGTGCTCCGAATTGATCGGCTACCGATCACTATCGGCCGATAATCACGTTGGGATGATTGATCGGTGGTCTCTAAAAAGGCCGATCTCAAAAAAATTATCTCAAGCTGATGACATGTCTGCTGTGAGAGGTTTGGCACGACATGCAGCGGCACCGTCTCAGTCTCTGTCCGGCGCAGGTGTGAAATAATTATAATGCTGAAGGTGAGGTACTCGCCTTCATATTTCTTCATTAAATAACTTCTAAAGTAATTTGAAAACCTTGTGTGAGACGTAATTTCACAAACCGCGTGAGTGAATCACCGCGCGCGCTCTCTCTTTCTCTTTCTAATACGCAAATGGCTTCAAATCACCACATCGCGTCTGAAGCGAGCTGCACGCTGCACAGTTGACACAGGAATTGTCACTTGCACAATCGAGGCAGTGTCACATCGTCACTAAAGTTTATAAATTGCATTACTTTTTAATTCTTGCCCGTGTTTGACCATTCAGCGCTCGCGCGCTCTCTTGGAGACCGTACGCTCATGCACACTCGCAGCGCACACATAATGCCAGTTTCACATTACTCCGTTTGCAGTGCGTATTTTTTCCGCGCTCATGTTAACGGATTAATAAGGCGTGCACACGATTGCTGTCCGGCAGTGCGCTCCAGGAGCGGTGCGTCTGCAGCAGTGCAGAGATGGTTTCCGCACCGAGTCTACTCCTGCGCTGCAAGCGCTGAATTAAAGTAACAGCACATTGTTTGCAGTAAATATGAACATGGATTGACACGAAAATGTAGTAATTACACCATAAATGCATATTATTAAAGTCTACTGTGTTTCACAGTCAACACATATGGCTTTTTGGCTAGGTTTAAAGGAAAAGAGCACTTTTAGATAAAGAAGGCAATAATAGATGGCACTGGTGGAGGTAGGAAAACAAAGTTCTTTATGAACCGCAGGATTGCTTGTAATAAAGATTTAAATGCAAAAGGAAAGGCAGTAGAGCTGACTATTTCTGTCAATGGTAAGTGTGTGATAACGTAAGAAAAGTAGTTAAAATGTTTTACCACTTGCTTGAGCAACTTAATATATAAATCAAATGCAAAAGTAAAAAGAATTGAATAATGTGTTGCTTATATTTATTGTTTAAACATGTCTGTGAAAGATTGTATTACTGTACTGTGTAAAAAAAAAAAAAAAAAAAAGAATTGCAATGCTGAAAAAGCATTTTCAGTTACAATGTTTTGATTTGAAATCAAAATAATGGATAAGTGTTGTGTTTGTGGTAAACAGCCACGGATCAGTAGCGGACTCCTGTGTGAAAGCAATCAGTGCTGCTTCCCCCCCTCACAAGAGTCACCTAAGAGGGGAATTCCCCCCATTTTCAGGCCCTGAATAAATGTCTAAAAATCCTGATTGGAGTATCACTATAAATAGTAATAAATGATAAAAAGAAGGCTTTAAAAAGATCTGTATCGGTGATCGGTATCGGCAGATACTGCTTTCGGTGATCGTGATCGGCCTCAAAAATCCTGATTGGAGCACCCCTAGTAGTGATAGTCATCATCAGCCTCAGAGGTAACACTCTTCAAGGGTAAATGAAACAGCCAACGGCACTTTGTGTACTGTTTGTAATTGCAGGCCCAAAACTGATGTGAGAACTGTCATGATTTGTTCTTAGTTATTATTGGCCCATATTTAATTCCACTGGTATTGAGAGAGAGATTCACTTCA
Source organism: Sinocyclocheilus rhinocerous (assembly GCF_001515625.1). Lineage (NCBI taxonomy): Eukaryota > Metazoa > Chordata > Actinopteri > Cypriniformes > Cyprinidae > Sinocyclocheilus > Sinocyclocheilus rhinocerous. The sequence continues at coordinate 254,293 of NW_015629561.1, forward strand.
TGTGCTGGCTGTGTTGTAATCAAAGCTGCTAATGAACAGAAAACAGCGAAATAAGCATGGACATATCCACTGTCACAAACACCATTCCTCAATATATTTAGCTACCTTGTCAGCTGTTTAATCTCAATGAGGAATCTGTCTCTGGCATTTTCTGACCAACACCCCCCCCCCCCCCCCCCCCCCCCTTTTTCACAGCAAAAAAAAAAAAAAAAAAAAAAAAAAAAAAAAAAAAAAAAAAAAAAAAAAAAAAAAAAAAAAAAAAAAAAAAAAAAAAAAAAAAAAAAAAAAAAAAAAAAAAAAAAAAAAAAAAAAAAAAAAAAAAAAAAAAAAAAAAAAAAAAAAAAAAAAAAAAAAAAAAAAAAAAAAAAAAAAAAAAAAAAAAAAAAAAAAAAAAAAAAAAAAAAAAAAAAAAAAAAAAAAAAAAAAAAAAAAAAAAAAAAAAAAAAAAAAAAAAAAAAAAAAAAAAAAAAAAAAAAAGAGAATGAGATGCGGCTGAAGAGAGAGAAGTAGGGTGAAAGGGATTAATGTTTCAGACAGTGTGACAGACCCATTAAACAGATACTGTTAGATTCCTAATTAAATGTTTTAAAAGACAAGGGTGAGGGAGCACTCAATTACCGAACCGATTGGGTCTTTGGAATAAACAGTCTTGCATAGGGCTGGGTATCGAGTTCGATACTTTTTAGGCACCGACCGAATTGTCTCGATACCATCGAGTATCGAAAAACGTCTCGTCGTTCGGTACCAAATTTCGATACCTAAGGGGTTAATCTCATCAGCGCAAGTGATCCATGTCAGTAGAAAATTAATAGAAATGACGATTCTGTCTGAGCTAGGTGATTCTGTCACACGCACTAGTGTAAATGTAGCTAACAGATGTGTAAACTGAAGACTATTTGAGCTTTATTAAAACTATTTTGCACTGATTTATTGTTGGTTACATTTTGTTCCTTTGTGCAGTGGCTTTGAGTCTGTATAAACATCAACAAGCTGAAAAATAAAACCAAAGTTTTTTTTTTAGATAATGTAATCTTGTTCAAATAGATTTCATAAAATTGGTATCGAAAAAAGTATCGTTCAGGAACCGGTATCGAAGTCAAGGTATCTGTATCGATATCGAAAATTTTTGAACGATACCCAGCCCTAGTCTTGCAGGTTGGCTACAGCACACGACCACCAATGTGGTCGTTACCAATTACCAATTGTATTGTAACATGACTGATTGCAGGTTAAAGACATGGAGCAGAAATCAGGATAAGACCCCACCCCACCTGACTGGGTGGTCCTGGATACAAGAAAAGCTTGCTTATCCTAGCTTCATATGTGTTTTTTTTTTTATTATTATTATTTTTTTTTATATAAATCTTTGCTGTTCTTCTGTGTGACATAAAAGTTTTTTTTTTTTTTTACTGTTCTTTGCCATGCTTTAGTTGGTTGTAGTTGTTTGTGTCTCAGAGGTGCCTGGCAGAGGCACAGTTCTAATTTAGTTGCTGGGCGTCGTGCCAAGTGGGAAACTCTTGGGCATGATGCCTCCTATCGAGGCCCTCCCTTATCTCTTTTGCAGGGCTACGGTGTTGGGATCTGTGTGAACTAAAGCCTGCCTGCTGACCAGTGCAGCTTGTTGATGGCAGAAAAGCCTGTCCTCACCTAGCTTCTCATTAACAAAATGGTTATGCTGCAAAATATGGTAAAGAGGTCACATCATTCATTTTTTATTACTTAATTGTTTTTCCTCTGAGGTCCACTTACAGTGTTAGTGAAGCTTTTTTTGTGCCATAAATAGTCATATTTTAGTTTTTCATTACCTTTTTACACTCTTAAAATTGAAAGTTTTTATTATTTTCTTTATTTATTTTTTTGCTGCTGTGCCTTTAAGACTTATAACATTCTCTTTGTAATGTCTGCAATACATTGTGACTAGGGAAGTCAACGATTAATCAACAATCGATTAATTGTCGATAAGAGATGTAATCAATTAAAGCTATCGATGGTCAATTAAGCAATTTAGTTTTGGGGTGTGTGCAGCTCATGCGCAAAACACGTGCAGCAGACAGAAAGAAGCAGCTGTGAGTGTCGGTGACGGGGCTGGATCTTTTGCACAAATAACTCCCAATGTACAAATTACGCTTTTAATGTGATCCAACATAGAAATAATACAAAGTCCTTCAACATGGAAAGCAATAGAAATTTAGTAAAGTCATGTATAATTATAATTTCCCCAGATAATTGTTTCATAGCCGGTTCTGCGCTTTGACAGAACTGTGGTCCCACACAAGCAGGACAGAGGCCATCTAATCTCATATCTTCATGTTTGCTCCCAATATTCCAAAGCAGATGACACCATTTATAAATGGTCAGAAAAGCTAATTATATCTTCAGCATAGGGATGTCAACGATTAATCGATGATCGATTAATTGTCGATAAGAGATGCAATCGATTAAAGCTCTCATGGTCGATTAAGTCGTTTAATTTTGGGCTGCGTGCGGCTCATGCGCAAAACACGTGCGAGCGGCTGTGAGTGACGGTGACGGTATATAAATGCATCATCATTCATTCATAATGTACAAAATAGGAAACAGTCAACAAAGTAAAATGATCTCAAACGTACGGCGTGCTGTCTTCATTTTATCAAATGATCATAATCACATCTATTCATTTTACGATCCTGCTACTAGCATTTTATTCAGACTAAAACCCCTTTAATTCGGGTGAGAAAGCGGGTTTTTTTAGTGGCTTTTGCACATCCTGTCGTGCCGGTGACTGCGTGCTGCTGCAATAGACGCATTTTGCTGCATTAAAGTTAACGATTAATCGATTAATTGATCGTTAATTTAAACGACGATGGATCATGGAAATGATCGAAAATTGACATCCCTACTTCAGCACGAGAGAGACATTTATACTGTTGAGCTACCAGGGAAAGGGAAAGAAAATACCGTTGCTTGTGACCTGTTGGAAAAAATACATAAAAAACGAATATATATATATATACACACACACACACACACACACACACACACACACACACACACACACACACACA
>NW_015629561.1:257840-266388 GCF_001515625.1 Sinocyclocheilus rhinocerous
AACGAGCCATTCGTTGTAGGTGACCTGTTAAAATACATAAAAAACGAATATATATATATATATACACACACACACACACACACACACACTCTTTATTCATTTGTGGCCATGGCCCATGTTTCATTAATTTGTTCCCAATAGAACCCATCATTTAAATGAAGGAGTGAATTAAGTAGAAGTCGACCGATATGGGTTTTTCACTGGCCGATGCCGATATTTAGAAATCAGGGCAGCCAATGGCCGATATATGATGCCGATTTTTTTGGCCGATATGTTTGGCCGATGGTCTTTTTTTATTTTTATTTTAATTTTTTTTTCTTCATCTCATAAAAGTGAGTTTGAGTAAATGATTATTGCAGGGTACAAGATAGTAATAGTAGTAATAGTAGAATTTAGAGTAATAATACATGGCTCAAAACTTAAGCACCTTCTCAAAACAGTTCTGAAGCATGCTTTTTGTTTATGTTTACTGACAGATGCCAGTGTTTCCCACAGACTTGCAAATGCAAATTCATTCTCCGCCAGCAGGAGACGCTGTTGGAGCGGAGATATAGCGGTTTCCCCGGTAACGGTAACGTTACTTTATCAGGCATTACATGAAAGACTAAATGAAAATGACACGGAAGCTTTTCTGAAGGCGGTCGGTTCTTTTCAAAGATACATTCATATAAAAACACCCGCGCTGCATTTTAATTTTGAAACGTGCAGTGATCAGTGGGGTTGTGTCGGTGAGGAAATTTTCCCACCGGTTAATCGGCGTGTGACAACACTGGTAATAACGGTATCACCGCGGGGGTGGGGCATTCCCTCTTTTCCTCGCTTTCCTTCGCTTTTAAATAGCTTGTAAAAGCGGTGTGCCCATTTTACTAACACACATACATTTATTATTGCTATATATACATTATCTTGCGAATTCTATCTCACCAGAGTCGCCAGCTGTTTTTCAAACATTTGTCTATGATGCATTTTTGCTATTCGCAATTCAGAAGCGAGATCGAGCTCACGCGGAGGAGCATGAAAGCCCTGTTTAATTATGATGGAAGAGAGAACTAAACATTCAAACATCTGCTTACACTTTAGGCTGTTTTAAGCTAATTTTATTTTTTTATTTCGATTTTGGCTTCTAAGGATTATGTGTTTGATAATAAAACGTTGAAAGCACAATCCGCACAGACGCTGTTCCTCAGGCTGAAATGTGTGCGCGCGGCATGCTACAAAACGGACAAACAAATTACACTTTGAGCTTCGGGTGCATGTCCAAACGATCAAAACGGTCTGTTTTGCCCTGCCATCATTAGCTGAAACTGTGTGTGAACAAGAAGCGGCTGCAGAGTGTGAGTTGCTCTGTCTCTCACGCAGCCAGAGAGAGATTCTCCTCTCTGGCGTTCCGCAACAACGCTTAGCTGCCCGCAGATGCGCATGCCTATAAATAGGCCTAATTTGCAGCACAATCGGCAGATGCCGATTAATTAAAAAATGCCAAAAATCGGCCGAAACCCATGAGATTTCTAACAATGCTATCTGTCTTTTTGGCAAGTAAAAAGTTAGGATATGGTTTAATTTATTTTATTATTTTATTTTTTTACCACAGTAAGAGATGTATTAATCGGCCGGCCGATCAATCGGTCGACCTCTATTAATAAGTCGTAGGAACAAATTCTTAATTCGTGGCCGCAAAATCTTTCATTTCCCCCCGCATGTCATCTCAGTCTCCGTAAAAATAAACTTGACGTGCCTTGTCTCACAAGCACAACCTGTGTTAAAATTGAATGTGACTAGATAAAGACTGAAACCCATGAGATTTCTAACAATGCTATCTGTCTTTTTGGCAAGTAAAAAGTTAGGATATGGTTTAATTTATTTTATTATTTTATTTTTTTACCACAGTAAGAGATGTGAAAATAGGGATTCAAAGTGAATGACAAGAAAATAAACATTTATAATCCCCTGCAAAATTAGAGGGTGAGATGGTTAGGATTTGGGAAAAGAAACCATAAATATGATTAAATCTGTGGAAATTTGTGACCAGCCCGCAGAGCAGAACACAAAGCCGTGATTGGCTTAATTTAATGGGCTCGTAGGCTACTTCTTGAACGGCATGAATTCAAAAGCATGGTCGCGATGTAATATTTGCCTGCTAACCAATTATTTATCTTGTAAACAAAGCTTTGTACCTCACTTGTGTCATAATATTCACGTAAACAATGTTTCAAATGAGCAGAAATGTATTCTACAATAGCACCGCTGGTGGAAGCGGTTCACTGATCGTGCGGCACAGCTCCACGCGCCGTAGTTATGTTTGGGATCATTTTATTTTAAATGGCGATAATGTTAATTGCAAACATAAATACAACTTAACCACTGATTTCTAGTTGTGTCCTCTTTTGGAAGGCCAAATGTGCCACTGCAATATATGCCTTTTGCAGTATGAAGGTTAACGATTAATCAATTGATTGTTAATTTAAATGATGATTGATCATGGGAATGATCGAAAATTGACATTGTGTCATGATCAATGATCGTGACATAATTGTAAAACAATCTAAGCTTGAAATGTGAATGTAAAAATGATCAGGGACTTAAAGCTGCAGTCCGTAACTTTTTTGGGTTAAAAATTATCCCAAATCAATTTTTGAACAAGTACATAACCAGCCAGTGTTCAAAACTGTCACCTTACTTTAGCTCGATTCACAACGATAAGCTTGTAATAAAGTTTTCTAATTTGAGTGGTACGGGTAGGTTTTTGCGGGAAATTTGAACATGGCGCTGCGTCATTACGTCACGTCTGTAAACATAAATAAGTTTTCCCGGCTAGTATGCTATATCGCACGTGAGGATGCTGCAGGTGACGGATCGTTTATAGCCTTTTCTCACAGCAGCTGGAATATATGGCGGATTGTAATCCAGAAAGGTCAAATCAACAATCATCAGTGACTGGAGATTAGTGTTGGGCGATATGGTCATTTTTCAAATCGTCATATCGTCAGCCCGTGAGATCGACGATACACGATATTATCGTGCATGGGTGGGGCAAGAGAGAGACTCTCTGTTCTTGTCATAGCATAACTATTTGGTCTTTTAAACCGTGCGGGTGCGCGAGAGTGAGCCTATGGAAGCACCAATAATCAAAATAATATACTTTCAAACATACTGATAAACTAACATGAAAATTATCCCAAATCAATTTTTGAACAAGTACATAACCAGCCAGTGTTCAAAACTGTCACCTTACTTTAGCTCGATTCACAACGATAAGCTTGTAATAAAGTTTTCTAATTTGAGTGGTACGGGTAGGTTTTTGCGGGAAATTTGAACATGGCGCTGCGTCATTACGTCACGTCTGTAAACATAAATAAGTTTTCCCGGCTAGTATGCTATATCGCACGTGAGGATGCTGCAGGTGACGGATCGTTTATAGCCTTTTCTCACAGCAGCTGGAATATATGGCGGATTGTAATCCAGAAAGGTCAAATCAACAATCATCAGTGACTGGAGATTAGTGTTGGGCGATATGGTCATTTTTCAAATCGTCATATCGTCAGCCCGTGAGATCGACGATACACGATATTATCGTGCATGGGTGGGGCAAGAGAGAGACTCTCTGTTCTTGTCATAGCATAACTATTTGGTCTTTTAAACCGTGCGGGTGCGCGAGAGTGAGCCTATGGAAGCACCAATAATCAAAATAATATACTTTCAAACATACTGATAAACTAACATGTTAAATATAAAAATACTGTATTTAAAACAGCTAGTTCATATATAGTCGGACACAACTGTCATACCACGCGTCCTGTGACAAGTTTGCCGAATCGGCGCACAGAAGTTATCAGTCTAAAAGGTCTGCAAAATCAGTCAACGGTGAAAATCAATAGTAGATCTCATTTAAAGGGGTCATATGATGTTGCTAAAAAGAACATTATTTTGTGTATTTGGTGTAATGAAATGTGTTTATGCGGTTTAAGGTTCAAAAAACACATTATTTTCCACATACTGTACATTATTGTTTCTCCTCTATGCCCCGCCTTTCTGAAACGCATCGTCGGTTTTTACAAAGCTCATCGGTCTGAAAAGCGAGGTGTGCTCTGATTGGCCAGTTATCCAGTGCGTTGTGATTGGCCGAATTCCTCAAGCGTGAGACGGAAATGTTACGCCCCTCACCATACTGTGATGCCGTGAGTGTCCCAGAACGATGAGACAAAAACATTAAAACCCATTATAAATGAGGCTTTTGTTGCATCCAGTGGGGACATAATTATGGATTGTAATGACTTGTACTGTCTTTTTACGCGTTGCGTTGCATCTTGCCGCGTAAACATAAAACCATGTCTGCATTTGAGATCGGAGAAATGACAAACAACAAGCGCTACTCTACACTGCTCAAAACTCGCGTTTGAATCATCAATGGCAAATCCTTTAAATGAAAACGTACTTACAGTCTGTGAGTCAGAACAGCCGGCATTGTAGTCTACTCTACCAGGATCAGGAAACAGTCCTCCATAAAATGCGCTGCACACATCTGAATATTTGAGTTGAACTGTTCTGGAACAGTGTTGTAAATACAACTTAACCACTGATTTCTAGTCGTGTCCTCTTTTGGAAGGCCAAACAAAGTAGTTTCGCTTTCACAACGAAAAGGCGTCACACACGGTGGCCTACAGTGAGCAGAGGCCGGGGGATAAAGTGAGGAATGGAACATAAAACCATGTCTGCATTTGAGATCGGAGAAATGACAAACAACAAGCGCTACTCTACACTGCTCAAAACTCGCGTTTGAATCATCAATGGCAAATCCTTTAAATATGAAAACGTACTTACAGACTGTGAGTCAGAACAACCTAATCAATAATAATAATAATTATTATTATTATTTAATACATTAATAGGAGAATGAGCCTAATATTGTCTTGACTATCGACAAAGACATCTAGTATCGTCGATATCTCTGACTATCGTCGATACACGATACTATCGTCTATCGGCACAACCCTACTGGAGATTCACCCGTAGTCAAAACCAAAAGAATCCGTACTGAGAAGTGGCTACAGAAAAATGTAATGACAGAAATTAGATTATATTCCAGTTTTAAATGTGCATCTGATTACAGATACGTGGGATTACTCTGTACTAAAAAGATTTATTTCAAAGAGAACGAGTTGTAAGGAACTTTAATTTGCTTTTTGGGTTACAAGAACAATTTCTTTATATGAAATTAAAATGGTATGACAATTAGAGATTAGTTTGTACAGAAACGCACTCACGCAATGCTGATGTTATTAAAGGGGTCATATGATGCGATTTCATGTTTTCCTTTGTATTTGGAGTGTTAAAAGCTGTTAGTGCATACAGAAGATCCGTAAAGTCGCAAAGATTAAAGTCTCAAACCCAGAGAGATAGGGTAAACATACCTATTAAGCTCACCAAAATCTATGTTGAGACATTTTTAGTGCACAAGATATTGGTTTCAGTACAAAAAGTTGTTAAAATAAAATATTATTCTCTCACACAAAAATATTTCATTTGATTTTAAATGACAAAAGCATTTCAATTAAGATATACAGTGGGTACGGAAAGTATTCAGACCCCCTTAAATTTTTCACTCTTTGTTATACAAACACATTGCAACATTCAGACTAGTCCATGTTCAGCTAAGTAACACATATTCAAAAATCAAATAACAAAACAAACCAATAAAACAATTCATTCATGGGGATGGATACAGAAACTAGCTTCATTATGAAGCCTCTTATTAAATGGATATCAGCTTATCTATATTCTCTTAAGGCTGAAATACACTACATGATTTTTGCCCCAATTTTCCACCGATTTACAGTCTGGAGAAGTTGACACTAGTTGCCTTGCCAAAGGTCAGAGCCAGTCTGCAGATTTGAACTGAAATATTTAATAGAAAATCACATAGTGTATGATGGTCACAGACTCAAATATGTTTGATATTTTCAGCAGATTTTAGAACACATTGTTTTCATTTCATTTCACGTGTTTTCTAACAACAGTGCACACGTTTCTGGGTGAGTTGTGATCGGAACAACTTGAAGGCCTGGTAGTGTATGATCCTCAGTATTTAGTGTATGATACCCAGTTTTCAAAACTGGCCATCATACACTAAACGACTGAGGATCACATCATACACCGGTGTTTTAAAAATCTGTTCAAATTTTAAAAATCTGTTCAAAGTCATGTATTTTATTCCAGTCTTTAGTCACTTTTTTCCTGGACAGATACAGCAGGTTTCTGTTGGCTCCTTCTTTAAATGGATGACATGCCTCTTTCATCTTTGGGCATAAACTATAATTACGTCTAGATTTTGTCATCTTAAAGCTGTGAAAAGTTATTAACCATTTTATAAAGATTAACTTAGTGACGACCATCGGTTTATATGTAAAGTCTGTTTATGAAGTATTTACATAGACGTTCAATGTGGAAGAGCTTAAAGAGAGCACACTGAGCTTAATTGGAGCAGCAACAATTTTTGATAAATTTCATGTAATATTTATTAAAATGACAAGATTTTGCTAAATAAATAATGTAGATCATGTATTAAGTTCATACATATTTTATTATGAACAACTATTGTTAACAATATCTATGAAATTATACTTTTTCTTATTGATGTCACACTGAAGCTGTGATATTTATAGTAGTGTACCCTTTAAGCTCACCTTAAAATAATATGAAATCTTTAAAAATAACAGCAGTGTAAAACAGTTTAAACTATTATAGATTTAAAAATACAAGCCAGTAATGCCTGTGAAGTAATATATTAGCGTAGCACACAATCTTATACAGCAGTCAGCTAACTGTGTTCTGTAGCATCTGCGCTATGTTGCTAAAACTATTTTTTGGATCTAACTGTAATTATTGCCCACATCCAAGTTCCAGGTTATAATATGCAAAAGTATAAACATTAATCTCTTAATTTTACAGAAAGTAGTGAAACTTACCCAAAATAAAAGCTTAAACATAAAAAAAATGCACATTTAAGGAGCTACTCTTTTGGTGAAAGTTTTCAGACAGCTTTCAAAATGGCCACCAGACAGTGTGAACACATGGAGACCTATATCTCAGTGTGCAATGATCTGATTTACTTAAAATTACAGGAGGTATGTAGTAACAAACACATCAATTGGTTAAGACATCAAGTATGATGATGCATTATTTTTTTCTTTTTATAATCTGAGCTCAAAAATGGAAGTGTGCTTAATGTGTACGTGAGCTTAATAGGTACGTTTACCTTATTCTTTATAAAAGTGAACGCTCAGCCACGCCTTCCTTAAAGACCTTGTTCAAACACGCCCCCACATATCTACGTCACTGTGTGGGAAGATTTGCATAACACCGCCCAAATGTATATGCAAAGAAAGAAGGCGTAACTTTTATTCTCGCTGTAGTATTAGGTTTGTTCGAGATGCATCAGCGCTGCGCAGAACGATCGGTGTATGACATCAAAGTACTGAAATACTTATCTATGAAAGTGCCTATCTATGATGGGTTAAACACGCCTCCACAGAAGAATACCAATGCCTAATTCTGTAGCCCCGCCCAATGATTCGCGCAGGTAGGGAAATAACATGTGGCCAGGGTGCGAACTACGGGGGAGCTAGGGTGAGCTCGGCTCCCCTTAATAAGACATGGGCTCCCCTGAAAACGTGATTTGTGAAATTTTGGGGGGTCTCAAAAAATATCGACAATGTGTTATTTTGACGTGCAATTTCAGTTTTGTGTAAGTTCGAACACTGCATGTGGCGCTAAACCAGATTGAGCAACCAAGCAATAAGCATGCCGTTGAAGATCGCAAAATATTGTGCAATGCCTGGTTGTGGAAGAACACAGTCGTTGCATAACCTTCCTTCGGATTCAAATATTAGGAATGCGTGGTGGAACTTTATTACAAGTTTCAGCTCATGTGAGTAAAACATTGAGCGTTTGTTCGCTTCATTTCACCACGGATTCCTTTGTATACAAGACACAAGTCGACACTGGATTTGCAGAGAGACTGAGATTAAAAAGCAATGTTGTGCCATCTATATTGGATCCAACAGGAATGGCGCAGCACACTTATGTGAGTAAAAAATATTTGTACTATGTGTCACTATTGCTTTGTTAGAGTTCGCTTGATATGTCCTAATTATGTGTACCATGTCTAAAGTCACAGAAGGCTCCAACTATGAAGGACGTAGCTTGTCAAACAGACACACAGAAAGTTAGTTTACTATGCAAAACTGTTATCCAATCATAGCAGTGGGCGTTTACTTCCAAGTCTTCAATGCAGCACGCCCATAAAAAAACGAGAATTTCTCGAGCCTACCTCAAAACCAGGGTAGAAAATAGCCTGTTACTAGGGGTGCGCCGATCAGGATTTTTGAGGCCGATCACTGATCGCCGATCACAGAAAGCAGTATCTGCCGATACGATCACCGATACCAATCTTTTTAAAGCCTTCTTTTTATAATTTATAACTATTTATAGTGATACTCCAATCAGGATTTTTAGACATTTATTCAGGGCCTGAATTTCATTTTTGAAAATG
>NW_015629561.1:266643-272952 GCF_001515625.1 Sinocyclocheilus rhinocerous
TTATTGCCTTGTTTATCTAAAAGTGCTCTTTTCCTTTAAAACTAGCCAACAAGCCATATGTGTTGACTGTGAAACACAGTAGACTTTAATAATATGCATTTATGGTGTAATTACTAACTTTTCGTGTCAATCCATGTTTATATTTACTGCAAACAATGCGCTGTTACTTTAATTCAGCGCTTGCAGCGCAGCAATAGACTAGGTGCAGAAACGATCTCTGCAGCAGACGCACCGCTCCTGGAACGCACTGCCGGACCGCAACCGTGTGCAGTGAATGCTTCAATCCGTTAACATGAGTGCGGAAAAAATACACACCACGTAGGCCTATGCACTGCAAACAGAATAATGTGAACTTGGCATTATGTGTGTGTGCTGCGAGTGCATGAGCGTACGGTCTCCAGGAGAGCTGAATGGTTAAACACTGGCAAGAATTAAAAAGTAATGCAAAAACGTTAATTTACTTGTATAAACTTTAGTGACGATGTGACACTGCCTCGACTGTGCAGGTGACAATTCCTGTGTCAACTGTGCAGCTCGCTTATAGTGCAGATGCGATGTGGTGTTTTGAAGACATTTGCTATTTTTAGAGAGAGCGCGCGCGGAGATTCACTCATGCTGTTTGTGAAATTGCGTCTCACACAAGGTTTTCAAATTACTTTAGAAGTTATTTAATGAAGAAATATGAAGCTGAGTACTTTATTATCTATATTCATCATAATTATTTCACCCACGCCGGACAGAGACTGAGACGGTGCCGCGCCATGTCGTGCCAAACCTCTCACAGCAGCGTCATCAGCTTGAGATCGTTTTTTTGAGATCGGCCTTTTAGAGACCGCCGATCAATCATCCCAACGTGATTATCGGCCGATTATGATTGGTGGCCGATCAATCGGAGCACCCCTACCTATAACTTATTGATTTTGATGTTTTTGAATGTAAAAACCACGTGAACGTCATAAGTGGACCTCAGACAACAATTCAAAATAATAAAATAAGTCAGTTCATGACCCCTTTAAGTCAGCATTTTCATAGTATGGAAAACATTGCCACATCATGTTTCTCATAGAGTTGGAATAGCTTGTTTGGTTAGTGGATGAGGGTGTGGCGTACACACATTGTTCTTTTCAGTGTTTACTGAAGACATTTTCCTTTGAAACCTTATTGTTTGACACATTGATGTCAGGTAATCTCCACAGTAACAGTTTTTTTTTTTCCAAAATTCAGCTGTGATGAATGGAATGTTTTTTTATTTTTCCACTTTCTTCTTTCATCATGTGATTAGCCACTTTTCTGTGGTATTTGGGGAAGTTTTGCATCTATCTTAGCTCTATCACGGGTGGAAACTGTTGTGATGTTGATTCCATTCAGTGTGACACACCCAATATATTCATGGTTTGGTAGTGAATATGGAGGATGTGGACAGCACACGGAAGGTAAAATGGGTAAAAAATGTGCAAGTTTTCGAAACCCACACGCTCGCTCTCCACACAAGAACTCTTCAGTATTCAAGACAGGCTGTAGTAAGGAATGAAATGGGACCATGTGAGTCCCAAGTCAGAGACGACTGGAAGAAGGAGCTTTTGTAGATCGCTTTCTCCTTCCCAACTTTTTCCACTGCTGCGTAAGGCCGACTGTTAATTTGGTTTGTGTGTGACAAGCGGCATAGGAGAATGTGGTACAGTGTTAATTTTGACAGGCATTTTTGGTTTAGTCTTAGTCTTTATCTTGAGACGAAAATGCTTAATAGTCTTAGTCACATTTTAGTCATTTGAGTCTTTCATAGTTTTAGTCAACGAAAAACTTTGTCATTACTTTTAGTCAAACTGCAGTTACCAACATTTATTTTGGTAGCTATTTTATATGTAGTCTTCAAACAAAAATAGTCATTAATTCTCCTCTCTTTAGACCAAATCAGTTAAGCTTATGAAAAAATTTAAATCGAGGATTGAATTTGGAAAAACTGGAATAAATGATGACAATTTTCATTTTTTGGTAGAGATACAAATTAAACTCATTTTTCAGATACAGTATGTTTTTGTTACAGTAAATGTTACTTAACAAGTATACATTTATTTAACATCATTTGTGGGTTAACATTAATGACATGGATAGGTACTTAATTAGGAATGCTGTCCCTTTAAGATGGAAGGCATGCATGTAATACTGACACGCGTTCAGTTTTCACCCACCTGTTTACGTTCACTTAATCCATAAACTACTGTATTTACGTGAGATACTCTACACCAGTGGTCACCAACCTTTTTAGGCCCAAGATCCCTGACCTCGGCCTTTATGAAAGACAAGATCTACCTAATGAATAATTGATAGAAAAAGACATCCCAGATTGTACTTCAAATTTGAGGCCTTTTACTTAGTATCCGCCCACTACCAGAAAACCCGGCATTTCTTAAAAGCTGAAGAATTCCAAAGGAACTCCGTTATTTTGACAGCAAAATAAAACAAAGAATATCGTTTACATGTATCACATCAATTCTGCATGTTATGTAAGACTCTCGCTCTCTCTCTCTCTCACTTTGCGCGTGTGGGAGAAGGCGTCAGCGAGTCGTGCGCCTTCACACTAGAGTTTACGTTATGCCAAATACACAAACACAGGTGCGCTGCGCATCCATTGAGATGACGCAATGTAGAGGGTTGCATTCTAGTCCCATCTCGTCTTGTTAACGAAGATGCGGCATAAATTTCGTCATAGTTTATCATCAAATATTAGTTTTAGCTTGTCAACGTCTAGTCTTAGTCACAGAAAAAAGGTTTGTTAACGAATATTTTTCGTCTTCGTTAACGAAATTAACACTGATGTGCTAATATACGCCCCATTATGGTTCCCAAATGTTCTGTGTTTGTGCAGTTGCTAAGATGCTGAGTGGTCAGACTTGTGAGCTCCGCATATGCTAGCATCTTGTGACATGCATTTGTGCAAGGGAAGCATCTCTGGAGAAGAAGGCACCTTGTTCTCAATCAGATGGTTTATTTCAGACAACTGAGCAACTGAGAGATTAGCTCCACCAAATTTGTGGAACCATTTCCAATTCATTGTAGTGCAAATGATGCATGTTTCATGTAGCTTGGAGTTTGATCTTATGCAGCAGTGTAACAGAACATCTGCCAGAAGATGGACTGCTTTGAATTGAATTTCCTACAGGGTCATTGGATGGCATTGGGTGCGCTTCTGTGGTCAGCCCTCCTTATCAGCCAATCTCCCTGCAGATGTCAAAGACAAACCCTAAGATGGATGGAAGCTCACGGGCTGCAGCTGGCCTTTAACTGAACAAGCTTAAGGTCTTTTGGAAGCTCCCTGCGGCTCAATCCCAAGTCTTGACGGAGCGAAAGAGACAACATAGATCAGATGTGGCAACTGTTGACCTCATCTCTCTCAGGCACCACTAGAGTGCATTTCCTCATGACACAGCGGAGGGCCTTTACTATATCAAAACAGACCAGACTTTATTTGACAGCCATTGTGAAACTTTTCAGTTGCTAAGCTATCACATCAAGCTGTCCTTTCAATTAAAGGCAGGCAGTGCTACTTAAAATGTGTACACTATAAGTGTAAAAAGAAAATACATTCATATTATACAGCAAATTCAAGAATGTCAGTGATTTTTGGTAAGGCAGACATTGAAAAATCTTCACCCTGCTGTTAAAAATAATTAACCACAGTATTTGGAAAATTAACAGCAACATAATTTTGAAAATAATGTGGTTTGTTGAGGAGATATGTGCTAAGCAATATGTGCTACTTTTCTAAGCAATTGAATATAACGGATCAAGTACCACTCAGATTTTTTTCAGAAAATCTAAGAATCTAATAAGTTACTGTAGCCGTAATATACTGCTGCTTTCGTGTTGAGTTTATACACTGGTGTTGTATTGTCAGAACACAATTTTCATTCTTGACAGTTTGTAAGACCATCCACAGTAGAGATGATCCTCAGAGGAAAAGATCGTCTTAAGATCCGAAGCTGTCATGGTGTTAAATCTCTCATAAAGTGGCAGGCTTTTTGGCAGTTGTGTGTGTGGTGTCGGGTTTGCGTTTTGGGTGGTGTCCATTGAGAGCAAGACTCAAGCATTTCTATGTAGATAGGCCCGTTGAATGGAACAAAAGACTGAGAAGTCACAAGGGTGTGTCTATCTGTGAGTCTCTCAGCCATTGACATTTGGTTTAAAAAGCCTCTGTCGCTGTCTAATAATTTGACATAAAAGGGAGCCTCAGCAGGAGCTGCCTAGTCAGTGAAGATAACCCTACAAAGATTCCTGTGTACGGATCTTTTTTCCCTCCAGAGCAGAATGGGCCTTACAAGCATAGAATGTGACATCTGTAGACATTGTCAAGACTCAGTCCGTCCATCTCTGCCCAAACAGACATGCTGAATTCAAAGAAGCTCGGCAGAGAAAAACTGAAAGGCAGGGAGGGTTGAGCGAGAGCAGAGATGTCGGGGGGGTGGATGGTTTCAGACAAGAACACATGACACTCATTCCAGTTATTGGCAGAACTCTTGATGTGAACTGAGCCACATTGATTGCACAGACAACTCCTAGGTAGTGTTGCAATGTGTTTAGACATGTTTTGCTGGTGGTATAATTTTCACAAGCTGCAGTGGTCTTGAACTTGCTCTGTGTTGAGAGAGGGCATGTTAAGCTAGCGGAAGAGTAAGAGAAAGGCACAAATGGCGTTTTTCCACTGCATGGTACGGCACTGTACGGTTCACTTTTGGGGGGTTTTCCACTGGGTACAGTACCTGGTACCTGGTACTTTTTTTAGTACCACCTCGGTTGGGGTTCCAAGTGAACCGTACAGTTACGTACTGAGCCGAGTCGTACCACGCAGTGGAAAAGCGCCAATAGATGGAGGAAGAGAATGTGAAACATAGCTTTCGGGCTTGCATGTCACATGTTATGGCCGGGCAGGCGATGTTTCTTTGCCATTACAGAGAGAGGAAACTGCTGAGGTGTCACAAATGGAATATTTTAGTTCTTGAAAAACCCTATGGAGCGTCATGATTAACCCTTTCGCACGTGAGTTTAAAATATTCTAGCTGAGCCCCCAGCGTGGGTTTTTTTTAGGCGACTGTTATTTTAAAATGTATCGCCTTATTGTTTCCATGGCGACGCATCATGCTTGTCATGTGACACAACGCAGCTAAAATAGATCTGTATGACATTTTACAAACTGTAAATGTATGGTTTTGCTAGTACTTATGTGTATTTAAATGTCTGAAACCTAAAATAAGCATTATATGGTTGAAAACACTGAATATTATATTTATGATAATATGACAAGCGCTCAGCGCGTCCAAAAGCGCGAAAGCAGATTTAAATTCAGCAGTTGATGACGTGACACACTGAAAGTTCTAATCACACCGGTGTGATCGTACGCTTCAGGGACCAGCCTAGAGTGATCACACCGGTGTGATCGTACGCGTCAAAGGGTTAAGACACTGTGCAATCTTTTTCCATTATTCATAGCATTTTTTTGTGATTGTGAATGTTTTCTGCAGTATCTGCATTAGGGCTGAAACGATTAGTCGACATTATCGACGTCGGCAAAAAAAAATTGTCGACAAATATTTTTGTTGTCGAGTAGTCGTTTGATCTCATATGACCTAATGTAAGAGCCTGCAATAACGCGGTTTGACCAGTGTGGCGCTGTAGCGCAAGACTGTAATTCAGCTCTCCAGATGCAATTCAAGAGAAGACAGCGCTTCAGAGCAGCAAACGCAGCAGAGCCGAACCTGAAGCTGCCGAGCGGCGTTTGGATGATTATGCAAGATAGCCTTAGATCAAGCAGCTTTACAGTATTAAACATGAAAAACCAGAGTCAGTGTCGCTTTCAGTTAGAATTACAACCTGATTTTCTGTTATAAAGCAGCTCTCCAGTGTGGAGCTAGCTAATGAAAAAATCTTTTTATTAGTGGGAAAAAAATATTATTTAATTAAAGTGATAGTTTGGTTTGCAGAGATCAAAACTTGATCTAGCTCAGGACTGTTTTGATTATCATAACCCTATAAGGTATTTTAAGAGAGATGATGTTGTGAAGGTTGTGCTTGAATGAATATAGTTTATCCAAAAATAAAGCGTCTCATCACTTACCTCTATTTTGTTTCTTATCCATATGACTTACAAAAGGAGATTTCAGGTAGAATGATGTCATTCAGTGACTTTTTCATATAGCTAATTAAATGGTGAATGAGAGAGTTTCTCTGATCTCATTTTGTGTGCCAAATATATTTATTTATATAAATGAATTGTATAATAATTGGAATTACATAATATGATTTTCAAAAGCTGAA
>NW_015629561.1:273048-273183 GCF_001515625.1 Sinocyclocheilus rhinocerous
AATCGCATGTTTATTGTCTTCAGGTTTCCTCAGTTAAAATTTATTTATCTGCGTTTTATTCAGCTACAGCGATCACTTGGATACTTCTTCCTGGAGCATTACTTCTACTATGCATATGTGGAGTTTCTGCGCAAG
>NW_015629561.1:273285-274675 GCF_001515625.1 Sinocyclocheilus rhinocerous
TAACCAAGGAAACAAGGAAACGCTATAGTTCGGTCGGTTCATAAGCAGTGTTGCCAAATCCGCGGTTTTCCCGCGGGTTGTTGTTCATGTCCGCGGGTTGAAGCGACCCCAATAACGTGATATTTAGTCCCTGGAATGTGAATTTTACTTGAATATCCCCGCCGAGAAACGTGTATTTTACCCCCGGAATGCGATTTTTACAGGGGACCCCCATCGAAACAGGATTGGACTAGTTTTATTGCGAAAAACCTGGCATCTTTCATAAAGGCTGAGGCCAGGGATCTTGGGCCTAAAAAGGTTGGTGACCACTGCTCTAAAGAAACAGGATTCCCTAAATTATCGTCATTGATATCGTTATCACAATAAATATCAGAAATTACCGTGATATATTTTCAAGCCCGTATCGCCCATCCCTACTGATTAATCAGTGGAATAATCGACTATTAGTTTATTAATCGTACTAACAATAGTCAGATTAATCGATTATCAAAATAATCGTTTGTGCAGCCCTAATCTGCATTATTATTGCCTTAGGACAGTTTTGGTCATTCAGTATTAGCAGTCAACTGCTATAATGCTGCTGTGCCTGTAGAGAACCACTGATAATGTAGCACAGACTCTTATGAAGCAGTTTTGCCCATTAGTGGGATGCGTTTATGAACGTTGCATCAGTGCCTTCATTAAAAAAAACATTATTAGACTACATTAAGTGATTATTATGACTCTGGGATTTGTTCAGCAGTGTTTCAGTCATAACCAGCAAGTTACATTGGGCTGCAATTAGCAGAAAATGTCTGTAATTTCTGGTCTGATTTTTGTGTTCTCCACTGTTTATGTTCAGTGCTAAATGGTAGTGATTTTTGTTTGCTTTTTATAATGAATAACTTATTTTCCTAAATAATCACTTTTATGTTGGGCAGATAACTTTGGAAAAACATTTATATCAGGGGTCGCAGATTACCTGAGGTTAGTAGGCAGATTGTGTTCTCTGGCATGTTTAGCAGAGTAATGATGACTGAAATTGTATTCCTGCCATTTTTTTCCTACAGTCCTGTTAGCAGTCCTGTTAAGAGACCAGAAGTGTCACAAGCTGGCTTTTATATTATGGTTAGAAGTTATTAAATGGTCAGTTCACATGCCAGACATTGGTAAATCTTTTTTCCCCGCCAGATGGACAGCCAAAATAAAGTTGTTGGAATGCTGTGCACAGTGTTGGGGAGTAACTAGTTACATGCAACGGAATTACGTAATTTAATTACAAAATAAAAGTAATTGTAATCAGTTACAGTTACTGAGAAAAAATATGTAATTAAATTACAGTTACTTATGAAAATGTTAAGGATTACAAAGGGGGTTACATCTGCTTTTTTCACACACACTCCCACATACA
>NW_015629561.1:274704-281496 GCF_001515625.1 Sinocyclocheilus rhinocerous
CATTACCATTAAAAACAAAACTAATGCACTGCGTCCTCAGTGGCTCTGATGTCGGGAGAAAATTAAGATTCTTATGTTCTTCTACATCACAAAACGACAAAACACCTGCATTGCTTACAAGATATACAGCTGCTGGAGCGTGGAGAAAATTATGGACTTTGTACAACTGGCTGAGGGCGAAAATATGCTAATATTGGACAGTACATCAGCGGTTGTGGGCGGGTTACATTTCCAAAGTAACCTTCCCAACACTGGCTGTGCATGCATGTCAAATTCACAATTTACTCACAATTTGTACTTGATAAAAATGTATGTTTGTTGTAAAATGCTATGGTGTTTTAAGATTATATTAATTTGTGACATTTCCAGGTCTAAAAATAACACAATTATTTAAAAATAGACGATAAAATCATTAAAATTAGCTAAAACAACTAAAAATCCTCATCCTCAATCCTCAAAAGTCATTTTGCAGTCATGTTGCTGAGAACCCCTATCCCGTAGAGTAAACTCACACTGAGGCATCCGGAATCATTCCAGTGCATTGACTGTACTCTGATTACCTGGCTTTACGTGTTGAAGACCCCACCCATCTCCTGATAAAAAGAGCACAGAGACCACACAGTGAATGCTGCTCATTAACACAACTCGACAATTAAAAAACTGAATCCTCACATCTGATGATGCATTTCAAAGCACTTCACTTCAAAGCTCTCAGTCGTCACTCAGGTGAGATGGCGCAATGTCAAGCTGTTAGGAAAAGTGCCACACTGCAAACTAGGTCATGTTGATTTATCCTTTTTGGCAAAACATGTAAGTCATATCATCTGTCAGTATTATTACCCGGGAGTTTCGAAGAGTTTGGTCTTTAACTTGTATCCGAACACTTCATGAAGTGCAGTGATGTATCCGTCAACTGGTGTTTGAGATCCTATAGCTCCTGAAGGCTTCATTATACTCCGTAAATAGTTGCAGTTCTCATTTCATTATATACTAAACATTTGAGCTAGACGTCTTTTATCTCTTTCTTGCCAAAGCTTGTTGCTTGTGTGTGTATGTTCAGTTAAGGGATAGCAGGGGTGCCGAGGAGGTTACGCAACATTCGTTGTGGCATTTTATTTTAAAGCTCAACTGCTGCTCAGCCCTTGCACAACGTGAATGTCAGCATGCGTGTTGATTGTTTTTTGTTTAATGAATCTGAAGTTCATCCAGTCCATCTGGCAGTCTATTTGCTGTAACAAAGTACACATCAAGAAGGGCACACTCTGGACGCAAAGGTCACAAGAGTGACAAGATGTTAATTCAATAAGAGGATGGCCGATCTGCACGGCTGCGTTTTTTTTTTTTTTCCTTCTTAATGCCAAGCCTTGGATTGGGTTTAAACTTGTGGAGTGTGTCATTAGCATGGAGGTGGTTGACAAATATGGCTTTGGACAAGAAATATCACGCAACTACTTCACCGCCTACATGAGAGCAGGGTGGTGTTTCTTTTCAAATGTATTTAAGTTTCCCTAAAGTCATTTGGAATTTTTCCCCTTAGTCTGTAAGGCAGTATTGTCCCGCCGCCTTCCTCCTTTCCTGAGCACGTCCTCTTTCTTGCCGGCTGACAGCATGGAATAATTTCTAAATGGAGGCTGGGCCCACACACAGTCTTTTGGGAGTGGCTTGGAATGACAGTCGTTTTTCTCTGACTGGTACAAGGCTGGAGAGAGGAGAAGTGGAAAGGGGGAAGAGGGAAGGGAGGAGGAAGAGAGAATGGGCTGGTGTGCACTGCAGAAAGTTTTCCTCACCAGTTTATTAGCTAGCAATTTTAAAATTCTCACAACAGAACTGCATGAATGTAGATTTTGTGTTTTGAACTGTTTTGATGAATAGTTTGGAATGGCTTGTGTCTGCTTGTCTTTGCGTTCGGCTGATGTCTGAACTGCAAGACAGGACTGGGAATGCCTGGAATTAGATTCTTTTCAGTCTTTGGTTAGGGTCTGCAGAGCTGAATTCTTACAACAAACACTCTCACGCACTTGTTCTTGTATAAATTCCTGTACAATTCCAGACTTGTTGAGTGGCATTCCAGGCAACTATGAGAGAATCCCATGACGCAGATGCCCAAACATGCCTGTCTTAAGAAGTGCATGAATGCCACCGCAAATTGTTAAACTAATTATACTTCACAAAAAAAAAAATGCAAGGCTCAAAAAGACGGCACCAGTAATCTCATGTCAGCACAGTCCCAGCTAGGGCTGGGTATCGTTCAAAAATTTTCGATACCGATACCTTGACTTCGATACCGGTTCCTGAACCATACTTTTTTTCGATACCAATTTTATAAAATCAATTTTAACAAGATTACATTATCTAAAAAAAAAACTTGGCTTTATTTTTCAGCTTGTTGATGTTTATACAAACTGAAAGACTCATCTCCTGAGCCACTGCACAAAGGAACAAAATGTATGCTAACCAACACAATAAGTGCAAATAGTTTTAATAAAACTCAAATAGTCTTCAGTTTACACATCTGTTAGGCTACATTTACACTAGTGCATGTTCGTTTTAAAACTCATAGCTCAGACAGAATCATAATTTCTATTCATTTTCGACTGATTTACTGATGAGCATTAGCAGCTTCCAGCACAGTCTGCCTGTGTTCTGTGTTCTGCTGCCTGCAGCCCTAGTCCCAGCCCTAGTCCCAGCTGTTTTATTCAGCTGTTTTATTCAACCTCTTTACCAAGTATTGCAGCATCTTTACTGCTACGAATTTGTTGGACACAGTTGTGGTGATAAAAGGCAATTGATGCTTCTGTATTTATGAAGTAGTCTTCTATAATAATTAGTGGTGGACTGATATGGGTTTTTCAATAACCAATACTGATATCTAAAGTGCAGGGTGACTAGTGGCATTTAATGTTATGTATATTTATGCCAATGTAATTTTAGTTATATTTCCTTTGCAATAAATTATGACAAACTAAATTACGACAAACTAATAAACACTGCTGTAATTGTGTTTTCTAATGCAGCTGTAAATTTGGCTTTTTTTTTTTTGGCTCTGAGTGAAATGTTCCAGCGATGTTAAAGAAATTATCCTGGAATTTTGCTTTATTTTAATTTAAATGAGTGAATTTAAGTTTTGTAAGAGTTGTTTAAAATTCACATATGCATCAAATCATTTTAATGATTGGAAATGAAACTTGTATAACTGAAAGTTAAATGGACACTTGTTTTCACACTTTTTTTTTTTTTCTTATTTAATTTTTTTTTTTTTTTTTAAACATTATATGAGCAAAATAGCACTTCTATTAATCAAGTGGACATGGTTACTAGCCGACACAGATACTCTCAAAACGGCTGAATATGGGCTTGGCTGATAATCAGTCTATCGAAATAGAAATATTCTCAGTCTAGAAATATTATATAGTGGACCACAAAGCCATGTGCAGTGCAAATGTATCTAAAAGGTCAAACCTGACTGTATGCTCACACACCCATTTAATCCTGAACATTTTCTAAATAGCATGAACACACTTGTTGTAGCGTTAGTTGTCCAGAGGCTGATGGGACACCAGTATTTGCCATGAGTCATGCTATAACTAACCAAGTGCAGTCTGTAATTCAGGGATCCCCTCCCTATACACTCATCACATTATTAATAGTTCACCTCCAGCCCCTGGATATGCCCCACTTCCCATGACTCCAGAACAGGTGATACGTCTGCCTTTCCCTTCCTTCCCATTGCCTCCTGACTCTCAAACTGACATCTGATCAGTCTGACGATGTTTGGGATAGACCTCCGGCACCGCTCGCTTTGTATGGACTGGCCATCTGTTGACTGTGGTTTGTATTTTGTATTTTCAGATGGTATGGTGAGACCAGGTTGAGACCAGAGCCTGTGTTCTGGGTAAACTTGACCAGCATTTGCTAATGTTTCTGGAGAAGAGTATGCATGATGGACTGAGGTGTAGGCTAATTGCACTGTTATGTTTCACAATAGGGCTGCAACAAATTATTTTTGATGATAGATGATATTTGGCTAATCGATTAATATAACGATTAATCGACTAATCGTCGATTATTCCCGATTAATCCGTATACTTTAATTATTCAGCTTTTGCATTAAGCTATATATATTCTAACAAATAAATAAAGGTAATCACTTATGCTTTTGAAAACCATATTATGTAATTACAATTATACAATTAATTTATACAAATAAATATATTTGGCACACAAAATGAGACGACAGACAGAAAATCTCTCATTCACCAGTTAATTAGCTATATGAAAAAGTAACTGAATGACATCATTCTGCCTGACATCTCCTTCTGTAAGTCATATGGTTAAGAAACAAAATAAAGGTAAGAGATAAGATGCTTTATTTTTGGATAAACTATTTTATTCACAACATAATCTCTCTTAAAATACCTTTATAGCAGGGGTGTCAAACTCAGTTCCTAGAGGGCCGCAGCCATGAAGAGTTTAGTTCCAACCCTGCTCCAACACACAAACCATGCAGTTTTCAAATAAGCCTGAAGGACTTGATTAGCTGGATCAGGAGTGTTTAATTAGGGTTGAAGCTAAACTCTGCAGGGCTGTGGCCCTCCAGGAACTGAGTTTGACACCTATGCCTTATAGGGTTATGATAATCAAAACAGTCCTGAATTAGCTCAAGCTTTGATCTCTGCAAACCAAACTATCACTTTATTGAAAAAAAAAGATTTTGTCATTCGCTAGCTCCACACTGGAGAGCTGCTTTATAACAGAAAATTGAGTTATAATTCTGACTGAAAGCGACACTGACACTGTTTTTCAGGTTTAATACTGTAAAGCTGTTTGATTTAAGGCTATATATTGCATAGAGTACTATATAAATAAACATGACGTGGCTGGACTTTACTGGAGTACTGAACCGCAGAGCTCGTGCAACATCTACATTGCTGTAATAAGATGCTTTCTTAACTGCTGCTTTCTCATCGCTCTCAGTTTTTGTTTTTTATTTCGTTATTGAGAGGAAAGTGCGCAGCATATATTTACATATTCATCCAAACGCCGCTCAGCTTTTTAAGCTGCGTTTGCTCTGAAGCACTGTGTCTTCTCTTGAATTGCATCCAGGAGGGCTGAATTACAGTCTTGCGCTACAGCGCCACACTGGTCAAAACCCATTATTGCAGGCTCTTGCATTAGGTTATATGAGATCAGATGACTACTCGACAACAAAAATATTTGTTGACAATTTTGTCTATGATGTCGACTAATCGTTTTAGCCCTACTTCATAATGACTTGTTAATTGGTCACGGGGTGTTAGAAATGGTCATCCCCTCTATCTGTGGTACAGAGCTTTGCTTTCTCACATGTACTCTTTGCTCATTTGCTTCTCTCTGCTTCAGTGACTGCTCTGATCATTTGTCTATTTGATAAATACTTCAGAGGCAGTTGTTTGGGACGGCTGCCCTGCAGCGTTCACACTGTGCAACTATTCTCGATGTGTTTGATGTTGTCGGTATTCAGAGGGCATGGGGGTGGGAAATGCATGCTGGTGGGCTAGTGACTGACCAGGAGAGTAGATTGGACCACCATGCTTTTTTCCCCCCACATTCTCAATTGCAAAGCAGTGCTGTCTCACATTTTGCATGAACATTTACATGGGCGTATCCATAGCATTCTGATGCACATCCCCAAAAGCTTTCCAAAAATATCACAACAAAGAATGTAAGTGTTCAGTCCATCTACTGTTTACAAGAGTGCTTTAATTTGGTAGCTGGGATGCCAGCAAACCTATTGATTTTATTTTTTGGCTATATTTCGCAAAGTGTTAAACCCATCCTTGTGTTTTTTTTCCCTCCAGTATTGTTCTGTAGTGCTTATGTAAGTCGTAATGTGTCTAATTATCATAATTTTCTGCTAACCAATAATTAGAGGTAAGATTAAAAAAAGCTTCTATTTAGATTTCATGACAATTTGACAGGTAAACCTGATGCTTTGGCTGTGTCCAAAAGATGAAAAACCGAGCAATCAGTAGTGTATTGAAATTTGGAAGGCATAAAGGCACGTCACGATTTGATGTTTGCTAAAAAGTCCACTGAAGTGCTTTGAAACATGCAGCATTATTCTGTGTGTTGACGTAATTTCAACTGAAACAGGAAGACGGGACATATCAAGCAGCCCCGCCCCCTTTTTAAAATGGCCTAGAACGTTTCATTTATATCACAGCTTGGGCCAGAGCTGTTGAGCTTGGTAAATCTTCATTTGATAGCATATGACCGCCACAGGCTAATAGGGCTGGTTATCGTTCAAAAATTTTCGATATCGATACCGATACCTTGACTTCGATACCGGTTCCTGAACGATACTTTTTTCGATACCAATTTTATGAAATCAATTTTAACAAGATTACATTATCTAAAAAAAAAAAAACTTTGGTTTTATTTTTCAGCTTGTTGATGTTTATACAATCTCAAAGACTCATCTCCTGAGCCACTGCACAAAGGAACAAAATGTAACAAACAAAAAATCAGTGCAAATAGTTTTAAAGCTCAAATAGTCTTCAGTTTACACATCTGTTAGGCTACATTTACACTAGTGATGTGCGCAACGACTAATTTGACTGTCGTTTAAACGGAAGTTTTCTATCCGACTAGTCTAAAAGCAAGACACCCCCAAAAGATGGTAAGAAAAAAATAACTTTGTGTGTGCGTGTATATAATAGCCTACATTTGAAATACTTAATCTATGAATCACACTGTCAAATCCCTCAATTAATTCCGCTTGCCACACACTTGCCTCGCGTTATCATCATTTTA
>NW_015629561.1:284303-285570 GCF_001515625.1 Sinocyclocheilus rhinocerous
GCGGAAAGTGAAGTATACCCGGGCCTTTATTGGCTCACTGACACTGATGAGATTAACCCCTTAGGTATCGAAATTTGGTACCGAACGACGAGACGTTTTTCGATACTCGATGGTATCGAGGCAATTCGGTCGGTGCCTAAAAAGTATCGAACTCGATACCCAGCCCTACAGGCTAATAGATTTTCTTTAGATCCAATATAAAAACTGTTACTAAAGCAAAACGGGGAATATAATAATAGTGAGGATGTGTAGCTTAAAAAGTGTTATCTCTTCTAATTGTCATTGTTGTTTATCAAACCGTTTCTCCTAGGGATGCACCGAATGTTCGGCAACCAAAATTATTCGGCCGAAAATAGCAAAAAAAAGCTCTTTTGGTGTTCAGCTGAACAAGCGAAAAGACCGAATAAATTGTACTGAACAATGACGTGACGCGCAAATAGCAACCAGCGCAGAGTGAGAGGCGCGCACTCTTTATAACGCAGCACACATGTCAGCAGTGTGGAAGCATTTAAAACTGTCTGAGAAAGAGGCAGGGGTGATTGTTGCTGGTTACTGTATGATGATTGAAATCGCGAAATGGCCTTAAACAATTAGTAAATGAACTGAAGAACGTTATGTTTTCTAATACACGCACGCATTGCATGTATTCTGACAGAGCTGCAAGAACTCGTGGCAGATCTGCTTGTTAACCAGGGTTCAAAGTCCAAAGCGCGAGGGAAATCTGCGCCGAAACAGTGTACTCGTCAGTTGCTCAGTCACATTTTTATGAATTTTTACAAGGCATGTAACAATGCAATACGTGCAACATATTCATAATGAGACTCATTTATAAATCTGCTGTTGTCAACAAAAAGAAGCATTGAGGTCTTCCTGCGCGTTGCCACTAAAATAAAAGTTGAGAAAAAGCAAGAACTCCATCAATATTCGTAAACGTTAGTATTGTAATTTTACTGTTGTTCTGTAAAATAAAATAAAAAGTAAGACAATAATAATTATAATACTAATTACAACAGCTCTATTAATACATTTATTATATTATTCACACATATTGTTCATATTGGGATCTGTAATATTTTCTAATGTTTTAAAAGAAGTTTCTTCTGCCCCGCAAGGCTGCTTTCATTTAAAAAAAAAAAAAAACATGCCTTATTCAAGAAGGGGGTCTGATGGCCAAAAAATATTATTTTACTAACTCATTAATTTTAAGTTAAATTGTGCTTTGTTGGTATAGTGTCTGCTAGAATGTTAAAAATGTTCAGTGTTAAAT
>NW_015629561.1:288318-292222 GCF_001515625.1 Sinocyclocheilus rhinocerous
TGATTCAAGAAGGGGGTCTGATGGCCAAAAAATATTATTGGTGTAATGTCTGCTAGAATGTTAAAAAATGTTCAGTGTTAAATATTTTTAAATTATTGTTTTGTAATTGATTTTTTCTTTGAAAAGCAAGATAAAATAGTAAAAAGCACATTTTGGCTATTTAATTTATGCAATGGTGAAAAAAATTGGCAAAATACTTGGGGGGAACTCAAAACCGGCTTCGGCCAAGAATTTTCATTTTGGTGCATCCCTAGTTTCTCCTCCTAATCTCATCCATATCACTATAAAATATAGCATTCTATGTAGAAATCAAATGGGTCAGGTACATTTTGTGGTCTGCGCCGATTCACACACATGATCGCTCTGCTATCGTGTTTCTGGACCAGAGCAGACTGGGTGCACGCTGCGGTAGTTCGGGTTATGTTCAACAGAAGAAAGAAACTCATTCACGTTTAAAACTACTTCAGAGTGCGTAAATGATGGCAGAATTTTAATTTTTGCAGAATTTTCAGCAGTTTGGACTTTAATGTAGAGAAAGAACATGCACTTAACCTTTTCACAGGCATTTTGTTTTCATAGTTAGATATCGTATAGTATCATTATAGAATTGTCTAGCAATATGACGTCATTACGCACACCATTTTGTTGATAAAAGGCCATTTGGATTGAAACAGGCTGGAATTTTTGCTGTTTATTATGCATATTCTGTTTGTTGATAACAAAACAGCACAAAAACTTTATGGAAACATTTCTTGTGTAGCTTGGAATACTGTCTGAAACCAGTTTCCTTATGAGATACACTACGAGGGTTTGATGAGTTTGGAGCTGGTAAGATTTTTCAAGAAATGTTTTTGAAAAGTCTTTTATACTTATCAAAACTGCATTTATTTGGTTGTAAATAGAGTAAAAACTGTAGTATTGTGAAATATTATTACAATTTCAAATAAGTAGAAAATCAGTATTTACCACAGAATTTTGTGGGACTATGGGAAAATGTTGTAAATTTTAAAATTGGGAGCAAAATTAAGAGCTCCAGTCCAGACCCATTTTAATGACCAAGTTGAACAGCGTTGCCAATGGCACACAACACAATGCTATAGATCTTTGTTATTATGAGAAGTGTAAATACTGTTGTTTCCACTGCTGTTTCCTATGTTAATATATTTTAAAATGTAATTGATTCCTGTCATGGCAAAGCTGAATTTTCAGCAACCATTACTCCAGTCTTCACTGTCACATGAAGAATCATGCTCAAGAAATATTTATTTTTCTTATCAATGGTGAGAAGGGTTGTGCTGAACAGTTTTGTTGAAACTTGCTTTTTTTCAGGATTCTAAACAGCATTTATTTGAAACGGAAATCTTTTTTGTAACATTTATAAATTACACTTTTGATCGTTTTAATGTGTCCCTGATGAAAAAAATGTCTTTAAAAAATATTTTTAAATTCTTTAAAAATTCTTAAAAAAAAAAAAACTGTTGAGGGATCTCTTGGAGGAAATAACAAAGACTGGTATTCATTTTCTCCTATTGATCGATATGCAATCCAGAGCTCAAGGTTAAAAACGTCTCTTAGTAATTTAATTTATGTTAGTCTCCAAAGAAAACTCGCAGAACGCTGAAGCGAGCACTACTGACTTTCTACTTGATTTAGATGCAGTATTTCTTACCCTCAGAACTTATCTCTGCAGCAGAGTGGAAAGAACTCAAGTTATCACAGAGTTGATTTCATTCAGTAGGATTATAGTAAGATGTTGATGTTCGGCTCCAGAGCGTGTACTTGCCCTGAGGAATACCCTGATCTGTCCTCATAACTGGCTTCCTCTGAAACAAACCATACTCCCACGTCCAGGCCTGATGCAGGTCACAAACCTCATGAATTTGGGAAGATGCACCAGCGCTGTGTGCCCGGAGTCATCAATGAACATGACTGATCTCCTCTGCTTCCCTTTTTCCTTTTCTTGTATTTCTTATGTGGTTAATTTACAATGGAGAGTATCCACCAACAACTAGCGACGGTGTGCCTAGGTCCTCATCATCTGTGATAGGGGTGTAACGATACTCAAACTGAACCGGAAAACCGTGATACACCATCCACTATACGTATCACAGTATTCTTGTCAAACTTTCACACTCATGCAGCGCTTTTGGCCCAGAGACATAGTATTAGACGACTTCAAACTGAACTACACAGCGCGGAGTAAATGCGTCTTCTGCGTCAGAATGTTATGAATTTTGACATCTTACGTCAGCGCATTCTGAACTTGCATGTGCTTATACTGGTAATCTTCATTCTGCGTTCACACAGAGGAGATTACTGGCAATTTGCTGGTAATGTTACAAATTCTCATACTGATAAATTGCCGGAACAAATTTACCAGTATTTTTGAAAAGGACCTGATCACACATGATCTCTTAATGGTAATTTACCAGTAAAGTCTCCTTGCAAACATCGTTGGTCATGTCTTAAATTAACATAAACAGTCGAGAAAGACAACGCATGTGTATCAGTATCAGTTTACTGGATCTGTGAAGAACAGCATTGCGTTACTACCGTCTTTGTTTTTAATGTTAAACAACTAAAGGCAAGGAAATCACTCGCTTCTCTTGATTGAATAGCTTTTGTAACTTCAACAAGGATTGGTCTTTTATTTATACAGTGAAATATGCACTGTTATTTTACGTTTGTTTACTTCTAAATTTATGTGCCTGAAAATTACTGTTAAACACCTGAAACATCTGAAAAACACTATTTATTTTATTTGTATCTTTGCTCTATTGTATTTATTTGTGCTGTTGCATTTAGTTAGATTATTTGTTGTTTTCTTAATTTTTATTTCACCATAGTCCTTTTTTCCCTGAACATAGCACATACCGAACAGAATCGTACCGAACCGTGACCCTAAAACCATTAACCGTTACACCCCTGATCTGTGATATCAAAAGGTGCTCAAAACATGGGCTCATGTTGGCGGCACAAACTTTTATCATCTCTCCTGCTCTCGGCAGAATGATGTTCATTTTCTCGAGGCCTGTTCTTCTGTCTTTCTGCCTTTTGTTCTTCCTTTATCCAGAGAATCCAGAGGGACCCGTGGCTCAAGTTGTATAATGTTTGTGGGTATAGGAGAAAAACAAGAAAGGACCACGGTGTTTGCCATTTTGTGAAAGCCTATTAGTCAAGCTCTTGTGCTATTGTTGTGAAAATTAAAGGGGTCATATGATGCAATTTCAAGTTTTCCTTTCTCTTTGGGGTGTTACAAGCTGTTCGTGCATAGATAAGATACCTAAAGTTGCAAAGAAAAGTTGAGACTTGTCCACGCCCTCCTAAAACGCCTCGTTTAAACACGCCCCCACATGTCTATGTCACTGTGTGGGAAGATTTGCATAACACCGCTCAAATGTTCACGCAAAGAAAGAAGGCGCAACTTTTATTCTCGGTGTAGTATTGTTGTTGCCGATCGATTCGATTTTGATTTTCTATTCGATACTCGATTTCGATTCAATTTTTGATTTCAATTCTCGATTCGATTTGACTATATGAATGAATATAGATTTAATACAAATCCTACATTTATAAAAAATGAATTCATCTCGATCTCACATCTATAATCAACGAAGCTCTCTACACTGCGCAATGAATGTGTCACTTTGCCTATGAAAGGATTCGTGAGATATGTCTGTGATACATTACTCAACGCTTCAAAAACACGTAGAAACATTTGAAGCTCACCTGAGCGCAATCACAAGTATGATGATGATAGGGTCAGTCGCACTGGTGCTCCTAAAAACATTTTCATAGTCGCACGCAGTAGTTTTCAGTCGTAAATGCGACTGAAATGGTCGCACTGTAGAGCCCTGGATCCGCCATTTTAAGCAATGAATGAATAACGGACTCTCCGTTGTAA
>NW_015629561.1:293144-295147 GCF_001515625.1 Sinocyclocheilus rhinocerous
GCCAATCACAATGCACTGGATAGCTGGCCAATCAGAGCACACCTCGCTTTTTTAGAATGATGAGCTTTGTAAAAATCGACGCGTTTCAGAAAGGCAGGGCATAGATGAGCAACAATAATGTACATTATGTGAAAAATGTGTTTTTTGAACCTTAAACCGCATAAACACATTGCATTACACCAAATACACAACATAATGTTCTTTTTAGCAACGTCATATGACCCCTTTAATACATTTTCTTTTGAGAGACCCTTGAATTCTGGGTAGAATTTTTCTCAAGGACTGGTGAAGGGGCTTTTGTAGCTCCAGGAACAGACAAACATATTGCAGACTACTGTCAGATTTAATAAGGTTCATTAACACTAATGCTTCTAATGATTGTGCATGATTTTATTTCTCTCTTCACAGCATGTGCCTCTCTTCTCTCGCAAATGACAGACTATCTTGTCTGGAAGCTCCATAGCTGGTGCACGAGGTTAAACTCTCGTGACTCAGATGCGATGAGATGAGGTGACAAGCTTCTGTGTTATTCAGAGTTTTTGACCTAACTAGCCATGACTGTGATGAGCAACTCTTGAGTTTTGTCAGGCAGGGCACCAATAGGGTTTCTGGGCCGTCTGAACAGTTTATTGCCTCTGCCGGTTTAAATCTCACTCCATTGCCGTTTATCAGACCGCTCCGGCCCCCTGTCTGATCTGCCCCTGTTTGTCAGTCACTGGGTTTCAATTTTGCAGCATAAAAGCTGGTAGCCTTGTCTACACTAAAATCTCATTTAGGGATGCATGAAATAGTGATGCCATATTGGTCATACGTGAGTATGTATCTATGTAGGGCTGTCACGATTTCTCGCTTAAATTAGAGTACTCGATTAAAAAAAATCCTTTATTGCATTTTGCCCGTGTCGGAAAAAATACCGGAAGTGGGGCATTCCACAAATGAGAATCCATGAAAAGCATTATTAGACTGGTTTCTAAGGCTGCACGAAATAACAAAACCATTTAAAAATCATAATAAAGCTTAGTGCTATTATGAAGTCACAAAGGCTGCAATTCAATTAAACAAATGTATGCGCTGCAGGTTTAAGATGCGCTTTATTTATATGCGTGTAGGTTACGTGCATCTCAGATCGGCTCCGTTCACAGTAAATGCTGCTCAACACAAACAGTTATCATTTACATGCACCGACCGTCTCAAACTCCATCTTTGCATATGCTGTGAGTCTGAGTTGCTTATAATGTTCATCTGGGAACAATGTGCACCATCAGATTTATAAGGTAAAATTTAAGATAAGGTAAATTATTTATTTAGTAAAAACACACTCAACTTTTAGATTAACTGCCCCCAACTGATTGATATTAAATGCAACTTGTAGGTGCAGTTAAACTTCAAATAAGGTGTTTCTGAATTATTTTTAAATTTCATGTTATTGTTTTCAATCAGTTTATAATATCTAAATATTTTATATCGAAATATTCTATTCATAATAGATTATATTTACTTTTAATTTTGTAGGATAATATTAATACTAATTATATAAAAAAAATAATAATAATAATTCTGGTATCTGCTTGTACTGCATTTTAAGGGGCTTGTTTTACTCTTTTTGTGATAACTTGCAACCCTTCATCTGGAGCTTTCATCAATCAAGAGAGGGAAGAGTTCAATAGTGACTAGAAGGATTCCAGCAACGAGAGGATAAAATCGCTGTTTTTTTAAGTAAACTCACTCTTAAAAGAGAAACGCACAGACGCGCATACACGCAACTTTCATCTCTCTCTCTCTGTCTCTCTGTCTCTCTCTCTCGAATTGGCGATATTTGAGAAAGGGTTTAGCGATTTATAATTATTGGGGGGACTAGCCCCCCTCAATGTCTATGGTGGTTATCGCCCTGATCAGACATGAATATATGTTGTGGCACTATCGTGCAGTCTGTAATGATATAACGTTAGTTAGCAAATATTAGCGATTTTTTGCAAACATTTCTTTGAGTAACATGACCGTAA
>NW_015629561.1:295484-302263 GCF_001515625.1 Sinocyclocheilus rhinocerous
GGGTAGAACAAAAGCCATCATAGCAGTTATTTGAGAATTGGCTTACTAGTCATATGGAGCGTAGCGTCCTGGAGATGTTGTCCGACAGGAGTTCCGCTCCGACTCTGCTGGGGTGCAGGCCATCAGCGCGAAAAAGCCTAGGACGCTCCCAGAAAAGATTCCAATTATTAACAAAGAGCAGTTTCTGTTCTTTACACCATGACAATAACCATTCATTTAAAGCAAAAAGTCTACTGTATTCGATCAGTATTCGATCGTTCGGAGTTCGAAAAATATAATATGCGCTGTTGCATTCTCAATATTTAGTAATTTGGCCTCAGATACAGGATTATGTACATTCGCTTTAACAAGCAGGTTGTTCATTACCATGGAAACCGCTTGCGCGTCCACGTTGAATGTGATTCTCGTGTGTAAAAATCAGCTGTACACATAAGAGGCGGAAAGATGCCGATAAATATGCATTATTTAAGGCTATTTCTATTCATTACGACATTGATATATGAACTGTTGTAGTCAAGTAAGCTTAATTCATAATGCTTCATCCGTTGTTAGCTTGTGCGCTCCTCTAAGCTGTCCGGGTGCTGCACTGTTCTCGCGGTCAACTGCTGCACCTTTGTTCCGACAATATCTCGTTATTAACAACCCATTAGAAAACTGAATCCTTTGTGGATCCTCCTGATCTGTTCGTTCGTCTTTCTCCATGTTTCTTTGACAAATGGCAGCGTCTCAGTCTCACACGTGCTGCACGTGAGTTAACCACGCCCACTTATTTACATTTTGCGGTATACACAGAATAAAAAAAACTGTGACGGATGGTTAACACTTTATACCGCAGTAACGATATATACCGTCATACCGCCCAGTCCTAGGCTATATATAAAACAGCAAAAGGGCTTATTGAAAATGCAAATTCATTCTCTTCCAGCAGGAGGCGCTTTAGAAGCGGCAGAACTAGCGGTTTCCCCGGTAAACAACTGCTGTAAACAAATCAGCGCTGCGCTCATAAACGCTGCTTTATCAGGCATTATAGGAAAGATTAAATGAAAATGACATCGAAACTTTTCTAAAGACAGTCAGTTCCCTTCAAAGATACATTCATATAAAATGTCATATAAAAAGTCAAAGCCTTTTGGAAAATCTATTTGTGTGGTCAGTGTTGATATTGTGGCGGGCCGCCACAAATAAATCCGTGCATGGGAAACACTCCTATATGTATGTATTTATTTATGCTACTTTTCATGTTTTTACATTTGTATACCGTTCAAAGGGTCAGTATGGGTTTTTTTTTTTTTTTTTGGAAATAATTTAATTATTTTTTATCAGCAAGGATGCAGTAAATTGACCAAAAGATAAATATTTCAAATAAATGTTGTCCTTTTAAGCTTTTTATTCAAAGAATCCTGTAAAAATGTATCATGGTTTCCTGCCTAATAATATATTATTTTATTTTATTTTATTTTTTTGAGCACTAAATCAGCATATTCAAATGATTTTTTAAGGATCATGTGACACTGAAGACTAGAGAAATGGCTGCTGAAAATTCAGCCATCACAGGAATAAACTACGTTTAAAATATATGTAAATAGGAAAGTTATTTTAAATTGTAATAATGTTTCACAGTACTATTTTTTACAAAATAAATGTAGCCTTGGTAACACAGTTTTTAATATTGGTGCATCCCTAATCTTCCTACCGCTCCTCGTGCATAACATGGATTCTGATTGTGGAAGATGAGAAACATTGGATATTATATGACAAATCCCTGAAGTTCAACAAGGAGAACGATTAAAGGTATTAAGCTTGGATAAGCATCATGGAAATCATTGATTGGGTCTAGTCACATAGCATTTTGGACAGACAAATTGCTTGTTGCTTAAATTTTAATGTGTTGCATATGGTTAAGACATGGTGTTAGACTGAGAAACAAATTCTTTTCTCAGTTTTACAGGCAGTGCGGAGTTCAGCATTGGAGAAACAGTTGGCGCCTTTGCCTTGTTTGCACCTGTATGCAATCCATCTCACCCCTCCACCTCCACCCCCATGCCTTTTGGCTGGCTTTATTATTTTTTTTCGCTACCACGTTTGATTTGTCTTTATTCTTACTTTCCCTCCTGTGGCATGATATCTCCTGCTACCCACGCTCTGCTAATGGTTGGGTTTAATTGCTTTTTACCGACCTGGTTGTTTACACAAACATTTGGTACAGCACTTGCTATCTGTGCTCGACACCTCAGTGAATTCAGCATATTGCTCATGAAATGACAAGCTCACTCTCTTCCTAGATACACTCTCTGCGTTCTGAATCTTTTGATGATACCATGCTTGCTTTATTTTTTTTCCTTCTCAACCAAACACCCTTCATTCTCCCCCCCTCCTCCCTCTCTCCCGTTTTCCCTTGCTTCCATCTTTTAGGCGAGTTATGAGAGATTCTGAGATTGTGTAAGGGATTTCCTACTTCCCTTGGGTCACGTGACTGCAGACGGGGTGTGGCCTTTTCCAGGCAGCCAAGCTGTTTATGGCAGTGAATCAGTGTCCATGCCAACCCACCACCCCAGCACACATACACTCACAGTACTGTATGTACACAGAGAGAGAGATGGGTGTGGCCATTCCTCCCACCCTATCCAGTCTACATAAACAGGATGTTGTCCATTTCTAGTGAAAAGACAGTAAAAGAAATTGTCAGTGCTGTTGGCCAGTGCAAAACTTGATAGGGCTTTTGAGTGTTTTTTTTTTCTTCTTTGTGTGTGTGTTACTATGTGGCTACTGGGGTGCTCTAAGTGGTTGCTAGGGCATTGCTAACTTGTTGCTAGAGAATTCTTGGTGTTCAGTGGGTGGTTGCATGCACTAACACTCACGTAATGTTTCATATTTCTAATTTACAGTTCAAGCGTTTGGGATGAGTAAGATTTTTTTGTTTGTTTGTTTTTTTTCTAGCGTGTTTGAAAGAAGTCTCTTTTATTTGATTAATATACAGTAAAAAAAGTAATATTGTGAAATAATATTACAATGTAAAATGTTCAGTTTAAATATATTTTAAAATGTATTTTTTTCTTGTGATGGCTGAATTTTCAGCAGCCATTGCTAAAGTTTTCAGTGTCACCCTTCAGAAATCATTCTAATATGCTGATTTATCTAAAAAATTTTAAGATTCTTTATTGTAAGTTCATAGAAAGTTCAAAATAACTATTTATTTGAAATATATTTTTTTGGAATGATGTAAAGTCTTTACTGTCACTTTTGATCAATTTAAAGATTTTGGTCCCGCTTTATATTAAGTGGCCTTAACTACTATGTACTTACATTTTAATTAATCATTTGGTACAATGCACTTATTGTTTACATATATGTTTTTACATTGTACTTATATTTAAAAAAAATGTCTGCTTGTAATTACATCTGTAATTAATTTCTGTAATTACATTTATAATTACACTGTTGACCCATCCCTTACACCTTAACCCACCCTTAAACCTACCCATACCACCAAACCTGTCCCTAACCTTACCCGTAAGCGTGCGCGAGAGAGAGCCTATGGAAGCACCAATAATCAAAATAATATACTTTCAAACATACTGATAAACTAACATGTTA
Organism: Sinocyclocheilus rhinocerous; assembly: GCF_001515625.1. Classification (NCBI taxonomy): domain Eukaryota; kingdom Metazoa; phylum Chordata; class Actinopteri; order Cypriniformes; family Cyprinidae; genus Sinocyclocheilus; species Sinocyclocheilus rhinocerous. Next base: position 299,079 of record NW_015629561.1, read on the forward strand.
AATATAAAAAAAATATTTAAAACTGCTATTTCATATATATTCGGATACAACAGTCATACATCGCTATTAGGACCGCACGTCCTGTGACAAGTTTGCCGCATCAGAGCACGAAAGTTATCAGTTCGGCACAACCCTAAATTGTACTTATTTTTTGATGTAAGTACATAGTAGTAGGGCTGCAACTAACGATTATTTTGATAATCGATTAGTTGGTCGATTATTTTTTCGATTAATCGGATTAAAAACCAACAATTTTCTTTTTTTATTTTATTGACAAAAGCACACTATTCCACATCCTTGTTTGTTGAACTTGCAACTTCATTTAGCAAAAAATACATTCCAGTTTCACAGGGAATGTGGTTGGTACTCATTTACAAATAGCAGTACCTACTGCACTCTTGTGCCTTGCCATATAGTTGCAGAAAAAGGCTTTAGTATACTACACCCTTGAAGTATGGGCATTATAACTCCGTAAAGACTGTACAATGCCCTTACTAACTCAATGGCATGTTGCAACTTGGTGGTGGTGGTAGGTTACATCCTTTCGGCTTTTGTGTACAGCATGTGAGCGTGAGTCGGCTGGATTGCTGCAGAGCGAGCAGCTGGGTCCAGGGCGCCGCATTCTGCCGCTTTAGTATGCAAGGCAGGTGTGGCTGCAGTCAGAGGGAGGGTGGGCACAGGCCGACGCCTCAACACACAAACAGTGTGTTTCGCTCCCGGCCGCATCCAATTACACGCCCCCTGTAACACACACAACCCAGCACAATCATTTTCTGTTCTTTTTTCTTTCTCTTTCTATACACCTCATCTGTCTGTTAAGCATGCCTTCCGGCTCACATCCTGCTGTCTTAAACTCTGTCAATGTCTATGTCTCAGCATCCGTCTCTTGCAGTCGCTTTGCAGCCATGCCTTCTAAAAAAAAAAAAGGCAATCCGTGTCTATTTTGATGCACATCCACTATCATCTTTTTTTTTTTTTTCTCGATCAAGCTTCCTTGTCATCTGTTTCAGCCACAGCTTATTTGGTTCTCACTCTCCCTGTCAGGGACCCAGAGGCGTCTGATGAATGAAAAGCTGAAATTTAGGAGCTGAGGGAAGCAAAGATGGATGACCTGTCTGTCCAGCAATGTACAACCCTGGTTATAAAAGGGAATAGTGATGGCATCCATCTTTCAGGTGCTGTTGACTGGTCAACGCTCTCTTTAGAGGGTTAAAAAATGACTACGTAGTCAGTGCTGGGCATCTGTTGCTTTTTCAACATTACAAAATGAGAGTTTACAAGTTGCTGGCGTGGTTTATTTATTTGCGCACCATTTGTCTCACTCTGCCCAGGGAGCTGCTGGATGTCTGTGAGCCCTCAAAGCCATTTCCCTGATCCAAATGGATGTTTTTGTGTATTCCAAATGAAGCCGATGCTCAAAAATAAATCGTCCTGCTTTTAGCATACTTCCTGTAAACGGCTTCCCTTCTGTCTCACCTGAATTGAACTTTATCCTTTAGGGGTAATTTAATAGTTGTCTCCATCCGGTGCTCCGCCTTTAATTATTGGGAGTGCATCAGACTGTTTGATTTGCCCCTCTGGCTTTGACGGCTTGGACTGGCCTACTTTGCTTCGTTGCATCTCCCTGTAGCCATATTTCGTTAAAATGCAAAAAAAGTTTAAATGTCCGTCCCACTCTACAACATGCTTTTGATAGGTGAATTACATAGCTGCCTAATTTAATTCACTTCCTGATTAAAGGCAGATAAAAACTACCACACTCCGTCTAAAACGATAAAGCAAGCATTATTGGGGTTTTGGTAATGGCTGACAGGCTGCACTCGGTATACATTTCAGCAGCACTGAAGAAGAGCATTATTGTAATTTTTAGACATTGACAGTATAAAACGGCTTCGTCTGTAGGGAACGGAGATGTTTGCTCTTCTTTTAGGTGTGCACTAACTTGCATGTTTTACTCAAACTTTTGAGATGCAATGTAGACTGATGAGTCACTCTCATAAAAACCCGACAGACAGAGTGAGAGGGTGGAGAGAGGAAAGAAAGAAACACTGAAGAGGTGGTGAGGTAGTACAGGGTTGTGGTGTTGCAGAGCCTCAGAGGAGTGGAGGCGGAAACGAGGCCTAAAGGCCTGCACTGGCACCACTGCTGCAGGACAGCGAAGGAAACAGATGTGGCCAGATTTACATCTGCTGCCTACCAGTGACTGCTCATACGCTTTAATCTCACAGCAATGCCTCGCTCTTATTTCCTTCCTCCCTCCCTTACTTTGGCATCTTCCGCTCACCCGGTTGTCCCTGCCTACTTTTGCACTTCCCCGGAGTCTCGGCTGGCCCCCCTCCTTCACCACCACAACCGCTCCCCACCCTTCATCATCCTCTCCAGCTCGATCCACACGTTCAGCCTGAACTCGGATGCTTTAATCCTCTCAGTGTCTTACCATCCTCCTCACACTCACACTGGGATGTGGAGTGTGAACTACTTAGTGCTTAGGCTCTTCTTCATTTACCCAGCCATACACTTCCGCCACTGTTAAGATTTTTAGCAGACGCCGACTAGGGATGGGCGATATCTTATAGTTTGCGATATACCAGTAAAAATTGTCCCCACGATAAGAATTAGTCTTCCTGCGATAATAACGATAAAGTCTAGTTGTTGACATATTTCTGTGTGCGACAGTGCGGAGCGACATCACGGAAAGCGGAGGTGAAATTGAGGAGGAGTAGCCTATATTGCTAAATGAGGAGCTCGAGCTGTAACTGGTTTGGTTAGGGCTGTACAGTGCTAAAAAAATCGGTCTGAATAAATGTACTACAATAGCACGTGCGCGATACAGTTTTGCATGTGTATGAGCCTGTTTACAAAACTGTTGTCGGCTTCCAGTATGAATTAAACCGTCTTTACATTACGTGTGAACTCATTAACCTCTTGAGACCCGGCAAAACATTTTAGGGAAAAAATTGTATTTTTTGATGTCATTACATTGTTTAGAGCAGTGGTTCCCAACCCTGGTCCTGGAGGCACCCCAACACTGCACATTTTGCATGTCTCCTTTTTCTGACACACCAATTTCAGGTCTTGGAGTCTCTACTAATGAGCTGATGATCTGAATCAGGTGTGTTTGATTAAGGAGACATGCAAAACATGCAGTGTTGGGGTGCCTCCAGGACCAGGGTTGGGAACCACTG
>NW_015629561.1:312058-314682 GCF_001515625.1 Sinocyclocheilus rhinocerous
AGAGAAATTCACTAAAATATAATGTCCTCATATGAGGATGCAGGGTCTCAGGAGGTTAATGCTCACCCTATTTTGGGTAAAAATAGGAAAGATAATTATTTTCTTAAAAGAAACAGGATTCCCTGAATTATCGTCATTGATATAGTTATCGTAATAAATACCAGAAATATTGTGATATATTTTTAAGCCCATATCGCCCATCCCTAACACCGACCTCTCTTTTCATTTAACCATGTGTCTGGTGACTGAAATGCATTAATGTAGAGCATCACTACTCAAATGAGCTTTGGAATCTATTTTGGCTGTGTGTGCTACAGTTTGCTAATGAAATTTCTATAGTCTGTACTTTTTATAGTAAATGTCGATCACAGCAAGAGGTCCTCCAGGCCATTGTGTCATCTGGCCAGAACATTATTCTGCTTTGCAGTCAGATGTTTGTAGCTTCATATGAGGTCATGGAGACTGCTGTCATGGTGAAGGAATACATAAATATCTATTTGTAGGAAGTGAGGTCACTCAACTCCTTCCTTGACATGTTGTTGCTGATGTTTTTTTAAGTCAGACTTTCTCGGTTGGATTTCCAGTATTTGCATTCTGAGTGCTTGGGTAATCAACAATGCTGAAATATATATATATATATAATATATATATATATATATATGTGTGTATGTATGTATGTATGTAGAAACAGATAAATAGACTAGGTTTGAGTGTTGATGTAGATTTTCTGATTTTATTAAATTCTGGCTTACTCGATTCAAATTCATTTTTCATTTTTGTTTGTCTTTTTTGCTTCTGTTTGAAATCAGTTCTCTCTGTGATAGCTGCAAATTGTACAGGGCAGTGTTTCAAACTTATTTTAGTTATATTTATATACTATTATACTATTTGTTATTTTGAATGAGTCTTAAATGAATTTTTTATAGAACATTTTTAAAAATATATATTTGTAGTTTTATTTTTTTAATATTTTAATCTATTATCTATTTATATTTTATTTTATTTCAGCTTTATGTCAGTAATAACAATAACAACAATGATTCAAACTAAAAAAATAATCATAAGAGTCATTCATCAGTCTACAATGGTCATGCTGTATGTTTTTGATTTGCAAAAAAAAAAGGTAATTTATTTGAGAGTTGGACTTGTTTTTGTGTAACCTGAAATGGAAAAATCAATGTTGTGATCATTTAAATAAATACAATAATTAATTGGAAAATATGCATTTTTACCCAGCCTTAAAATAGACATAAATCTTTAAGTTGTGCTCACGTGGACTGGCCCATAGTAGCCCTTTTCTTTTCACATATATTAAACTGAGACAACTTGTGACAACCTTTGGACCTGTTTGGTTGCACATTCACCAAATCTACACCCAGAACGAAAATGCTGGTTTTATATGCCAGGCCTTGTTGCACCAGCCTGCCGCTGCTTCATTTTGAGGCGTGCAAATGGCTCTTTGGGCTGAGTTCATCCTCTAAATGCATTGTAGGAGAGCATTTAAAATCATTTGTTAAATACACCTCAGGGACAGTGTGATAAATTGCACCGTTCTTAGGCGAAAGTCAGTGCAACTGTCAGGCTTGCACATAAAAGGTCTGTTGTCAGATTGGTTTAACAGTATGACCTTGGCAAACAGGTTATAGTTATCTTGTATTTTTCATGGAATGTTGTACCACCCGCTTGTATAATACGATACTGTTGGAAACAGCCCTGTTTTTCATTCTGGTTTTTCACAGGTGATGCCTCAGCTTAAAAGGGTGGCATGAGAATCTCAACAATGTTACAGAGGCGATAAAGGGTGGAGCGATTTGCATTGCTGTGTGGTTTTGGCACTGTTACTGTACTACACTGATAGCCTTGCATACACTAAGCATCATTTAACAGCATTTTTCACCCTGGGTCATACAGTGCAACAACTAATTGTAGTGCTGGCATGTTAATCACAGAGTTGCGAGAAGCATCTAAATTAGTGGTGTTTGCTAAGGCAAGTATCACTAGTATTATTGCCCATACTTGGGTTTAGGAATTTGAACAAACTCCTAAAACTATTTATTAAACTGGTGTGTAACTCAGCCAAGGTGTTTGTGCTGCAAACACGAATGATTCCTCAAATCGTGCAGCTTTTTGAGGAGAGGTGTGCTATTTCTTTTTGTAGTTGAGCAGAATCAGGGCTCCAGACTAACATTTGAGAGCAGTGGCACCAGCGCTACTAAGTTCTACAGATGGTGGCGCCAGGAGCAGATTTGGTAGTGCTGGGGGTGGTGTGCGGGAGTATTAAAATATAGATAATTTAATCATAAAATTACTATTGTTTTGCATTAATAAGTGCAGTTACTAATAATATTACATGTTAATTTCTTGTTTATTTTTCTTTTGTTTGTTTATACAGATTTGACAGTAAAGTACAAAGCTTAAGTTAATATGCATATAAAATTTACTTTATTAACAACAGTAACAGGTGCAAAATCAAATTTTTATATAGAAAATATATATACTCCACTCTTATTAAATGTACCATTATTCTTCTAGTATGTGGAACTGACCAACTTCAGTGATTATGTGTGATTTAGTGGCAAATTGAAGAAAAGTTTGTTTTTCAAGGCACTTTGTGACTTTTCTTA